>NW_006800290.1:550712-555867 GCF_000485575.1 Poecilia formosa | reverse complement strand
ATTAAATGGATCAGAGCAGAGAAAGGCTGAAGAGTCGGAATATGATCCCGCTGATCTGGGCAAAACGATGATGAATGAATGAAACAGGCAGAAATGGATTTTCCCAGAATCATTTCCATCCAGAGGAGAATATGAAGGTAAATAATGTTGAGTTTTCTGACAGCTCTGACTGGAAGAGGCGTCCATGGCGACGCTCACTTCCTGTTTGTGTTTTCACAGGATGACTCTGAGGCCTGACGGCTCAGAGGAACAACGGCAGGTTGACCTCTGACCTCTCAGAACGACACGGAGGAAAACGCCTCAGCGCCGTCTGATAAACGTCTCATCCTGTAAGAAACAAGGAAACTAACTCAGCTATGAAAGTCTGATGATTTAAAAAACTCAATAAAATCTGGAGTTTTATTTTCTAGACTTAGGACGACATCAGCAATGTCCTCAGAGCAGAAATGGGGTTAAAGGTCATCTCCACACAACTCAGAGGGAGAGAAAATCATTTTTACATCCAGATAATAAAATTAAATGAAATATTGCTGAATCTGCTGTGTTTCCTTCACTTATTGTTACATTTTTGTATATTTTATTATTTATTTTCATTTTTTTTTTTTTTGCATTTGCACCTGAAAGTCACTCAGGAGAACGGCAGACGGTTTACACTTCGGTTCAGATCAAAGCAGCTTCATGTGTCAGAACGGCCTAGTCCATGTCCAGAACTGAACAATATAAAGTATCTGCAGTAGGAATGGGAAGTTCTCCATCCAAACCGATGCAGCTTTCAGCAGATTTTAAAGAACGGGCAAAAGTTTCAGAGCGACCCGTCTGCTTCAACACATCGTCTGATTCGGTCGTCGGACCAGAGAGACGTCAAACCGCTGCAGGACTCTGGACCTGCAGGAATCGGCTTCTATTCAGGAGGGAAGGAAGAAAATGTCTGCCCCCCCGTCATGATGACAAATGTTACTGGACGATAAATTCTCCCAGAAGTCATTGCGATAAACGATAACTGTTGTTTGAGACCATTTTCAAGTAATCTGGTAATGGCATATTAATTCAAGAACATAATAAACTTTAAGTCCTAATGAACATTTAACACCAGAACTGGAAGACTTTAAATATACAAAATAAATAAAACAACAAAAACAGCAAATAGGATGAATTATGAAGTCTCTGTAAAAAGTTTGAGACCAAAACACCAGATTTAAGACTTTTATTGTTTTTGGTAGAAAGAAAGAAAATCAATAAATCATGTAAATGGAAATAAATGAGCTCATTTTAATTTATTATGCGATTAATTGATTCACTGCAGTAGGTCCATGCCACACTTTCCAGATTTTTATTGGTAAAAAAAAAAATGCAAAGAATCAATTTCTGCACAAGTTTGTGTTGGATTGTTTCATAAAATCCTAATAAATCAGATCAAAGTTTGAACAACAACTACCGATTCTTTTCCAAACCTTTCTGGACTTTACTTTAACTAGGCCAAAGTAAAACAGGGTGCACCTTCTGTTCTCCATCCAAACATCTGCCCCCCAGTCAGGAGGTTTCTGGTGTTTGAAAACCATTTTCCCCAAAGCAAGAGATTCAACCAACACAAACAAAATGCCTGAAACGAGCAACCACAGGAAGAGGAGCATCATGACCCCCATCACCACACACACACACACACACACACACACACACACACACACACACTGCTCCCAGGATCCTGAACAGAGCCGCTCAGATCCAGGAAAAAGTTTCCGCTTTCCAAACATGTTTGACTCTCAGGATTTCCTCACATCTAGAAGTTCAAGGTCCAACAGAGACACGGAGACAAACTGCGAGGACAGACAGGCGCAAACAAAAGCCGCTAAAAATGTAACTAGCGGCCGAATCGCCCCCATTCGCCCCGCTTCTGATGGCGCTAAATCAGCGCCAGAACATCCGGAGCGGCGCCGCTGCTGGCGCATTTCATTAAGACCCACAACCAGCAGCTGCGCACAATCAGCACGAAGCGGCGCAGCGGTGCGTCAGGACGGGCACGCACACACACACACACACACCGCGGGTTGCTCACCAGTACAGCAGCTTGTTGTTCAGGATTGCGGGGGTTTTGTCCGAGGCGCAGTTGATGCACCACATTGTTGCTGCTGCGGATCTGCCGCGAAACGAACCGGGAGGAAGAGACCGAACCGAACCGAGCCGACCTGAGCCGAACCGAGGCGAGGCGAGGCGAGCTGGCGGCGGACCGGAGATGGAGCCGCGGTGCAGCGCTGCCTCTGCCGCTCTGACGGAGTCCTTCCTCCCAGCTCTGCCTCCCTCCTCTTCCTCCTCCTCCTCCTCTTCCTCAGAGAACAGCATCATCAGCAGAGGCGGTGCTGAGATCCTGATGGACCGGGGCCCACGGCCCACATAAATAAATACCTTCTGGGTTTGTACACAGACTTAAGTAAAGGTTTAATTTAATCTCAGATGTTGAATTTTATTCAAAGTTTACAAAACAGCTGAGGAAATTGGTGCTTTATAATTTATCCAGAAAAAATTAATTTAGGGGAAGCTAAGAGTGCTAAATGTTTTCAAAGTTAACAAAAGAACAAACATAAAAATCAGCTCCTCTATTAGCAGAAACGTGCCACCACTGCCTTTTAAACTATGGTCCAAATTCAGAGCAGCTGGTCACTGAGTTTACACCAGAGACCTCCTGCTGCTGTGTAGCCCCCAAATATGTCATTCATGTCTACTGTGTGTGCTATTAAATGCTATTAAAGGAACAGAACTGGTTTATGTTTTCTAATAACTCTAAGCAGCAGACCTGTTCACTATTCACAGGTTTTCTGTGGAATCTGACTCCAAATTATTCAGTTTTTCATAGAGCATATTTGAAATATTCAAAAGAAAATGGAGCTGGGAAGGTGAAATGTAAGAACTGACATGCTAATAGGTTAGCATTTTCAAGGCAGCCAATCCAATCAAGCAAGAAAAGGAAAAGTTTCTGACATGAAAAAGAGCAAAAGAACCATCCAGGTGTGGAGGATTCAGAAAAAATAATAAATAAAAAAAACATGAGAACCGCTGGTCTAATAAAGTACGGGGCAGCATTCATGTCCAAACTTCGATCACAGTCATCATTTGTTTTGTTTTTATTTTTTCGGCAAACTTTTCTTATCTTTTCTTAACAAAAAAAGGATTTGGGTCATCCTCTCTTTGAAAACATTTCCTGTATTTAGATTTTATTAGTTTTATACTCAAATAAAAAAGAAAGCAAAAAGTGTGATCACCAAAAAATGTGTACTTTGCGTTGAACCTATAAATTTTCCTTCTGAAAAGACTTTGTCAATAAAAACTCCAAATAAAAACCATTCTTCAACTGTGAACACAAAATTTGTTCACATGTTGGACATCGTTGTGCTCAATAAATGTAAAAAATGATTGAAAAGTGAATAAAAGTGAGAAAAAATATTTTAAAGTCGATGTTTTTTCCTGTGGCTAGAAGCCGATGGTGTTTCCAAGGTTTGATTCTCTGGACTAAAAGATTTCTTCTCTTTAAACTGAATGTTTATCACAGGCAGCAGATTTTAAATAAAAAACACTGTTTCTGTTTTCAGATAACGAGTGAGAAAATGTCGCTGCTTCTGTCGCCGTGACGACGGAGGAAGCAGAGAGGAGCTGACAGGAAGCTGACAGCGGCCGTGACGAGCGGCAGCCGGCGGGCGTCTCAACGCCGTGATGTGCTGCAGCCTCAGGGCGCAGGCCGAGTGGGGCAGAATGCCGCCGGCGAAACCTCCCCACACGCAAACAGAACCGCCAGAAACACGACTCCGCCTCAGAAAACCCATCCAGGAATCAGTCCTGATCTGCTCCTCGTTTTACTAAATTAATCTGAGAGAAACCTGAAACGCCGTCCTGCTCTCAGTCTGGAGGCTGTTCAGCTCCTCATAATGATGATTATCTCCCTTCATCATTAAAGAGCCAGTAGGAGGTAAAATTAACTCCTTTGATCTTTCCAACATGTTTTAATGTTTTTAACTCAACAAAAACAAACCTGGAGAGTTGCTTTGATTCTGGCAACCAGTCAGCTTCAAAACGCCTTGGTGGACCTAGCCCCGCCTTCAAGGCACAGCTCCGCCCCCACTCAGCTCCTTCAGACTAGCCAGCAGCAACTAGCAAACACCTGGGGAAACAGCTGAGCTCATTATAGGAACTACTTACATGTTGGATGACCTCCAGGAGGCAGAACTCCAGAAAGAGCAGGAGATTTTAAAGAGACAGCGGCCCAATTTCAAGGTTTTACATCAGGAAGTAAATTTTCTTCTAAGTCATATTTGCTATATTCAGCATTTTATAACATCAGGAGGTAACATAGTTATTTGATTATGCTCTAAAACGGCACAATGTGCCTGGAAAACACATCATACTGCCCATCTAACGTTCGTCTTCTACCAGCAGTTAATCCGTCCTGTTCTACTGATGGACATAAAAACTGATAATATACATTTATGAACAGAACGCCAGAAGGTTTTCAATCTGTTAAACTCATGACAATAAAACCGACATAGAGGTCCACAGAACCCAGTATTCACCAACTTCCCTTTCTGGTCTCCAGTGGGACCGTTTTTAGGGTCGGACCGAACCGGACCGTCAGTTCTGTCGGACCTGCAGATCCAGAGTTTTCCTGCCAACACAAACTCTCGTCCTCGTCATAATTCTCTCTCTCCTCCCATCCTTCAATCTCAGGGCAGTTACCGTGGGCAACAAAGTGTGAAACATAAAAGCGCTTCCCCTTGGTTTCCATGGTAACTGGAGTCAGGGGGCTTGCATGGTTTTTTTAACGCTCTGTGACAAAATGACCCACACTTTCTTCCTCCCCTCCTTCCACTTACTGTCATCCTCTCATCCTCCTTCACCCCACTTCTCCTCACTGGCATTTAAGTTCACATGCTTTTTAGTCTCCCTGCATCTCTCTCTATGCTTCACCATCCATCCATCCATCCATCCATCCATCATGTTCAGCAGGAAGAACAAAAAACCTCTGCTTCACCATCCATCCATCCATCCATCCATCCATCCATCCATCCATCCATCCATCCATCCATCCATCCATCCATCATGTTCAGCAGGAAGAACAAAAAACCTCTGCTTCACCATCCATCCATCCATCCATCCATCCATCCATCCATCC
>NW_006800290.1:546240-550702 GCF_000485575.1 Poecilia formosa | reverse complement strand
ATCCATCCATCCATCCATCCATCCATCCATCCATCCTCCCCCCACAGTGACTCTTCAGCCTGGGGACAAGCTTCTATAATTCATCGCTGGTTGTCATAAGCTGCTACCCTTCTCTCCTCCTCTCCTTCGTTTGTCAGCAGATCCCTCCACACATCTCTCAGGTATTCAACTTTATGAAGATAAGGAGAGAAACCTGCATAAAGTCTGGCTTTTCCCAGTCAACAGTCTCAACTTTGAGCACCAAACCTTTACAGCCTAAGACAATAATTAAAGTCAGTTTCTGTCATGAAAATGTTTAGAATTAGCTAAAATGCTAAGGTTGGCTAACATGCTATCAGAAGTAAGTGGGCTACAACAATCCTGTTAAATAACATTGACTTACTCTATTTCAATGTGAACCTAGCTGCTAATGTTGATCTACTGCTACGTACTGCATCTTGTATGTTAACAGCATAAGCTAAAATGCTCAGATATCACTAGCATGTTGATCTGCAGGAACATAATCAATCTAGTAAACAGCAGAGTGTAAAATGCTGATAGGTAAAATGTTGTCAATAGCAGGTGTGCTATAACAATCGTGTTGACTAATATTAACTTAATGGAGTATCAGTTTATTTTTTGATACAAAAAATAAAATCAGTTTATTTTAGAGTGCTGTCAGTCACTCTAAAAATAAATTAGCAGTTTATTTTTTGTATTAGCAAAAAGGCTAATGTTAGCATAGGGGCTATCACTAGCATGTTGCTCTATAGTATCGTACTCCATCCCATACACATTAGCATGTTCATTATGATAATTATGTACTCCATGTAAAACAGCAGGGTGAAAGCTAAAATGAGCTAAAATGCTAAGGTTAGCTAAACTGCTGTCAATAGCATGTGGTTTATCTTTAGCATGTTGATAGCACTGACTCACTACATTCATGTTAAGTTTATCTTCAGGATTTTTTAACACCTGACTCATTCATTGGCTAAATACGTTGCCATGGTAACTCAAAACGCCAACAGAAGCGGCGCTCTCCTTGCATTGCGACAGGAGGCTCCAATAGTCCTGGTAATATCATGATGCAGAAGTTCTGCAGAATCAATAAGCCGATAGTCGTGATCCAGAAATCTAAAGAGACAATAAAAAGAAACGCTAACAGGACAGAAAATTAACCTCCATCAAGAAAAAAAAGATTTAAAAAAATCATCAATAAGAAGTTAAAGAATGGGACGAAGAAGAGGAGTAAAAGGAAATGAATGAATGAGGAGAGATAAGAGGAAGAAAATGTGATTAATAATGCAAACAGCAGCTCTTCCTCCCTTTATTCATTCCCCACTTTCTTCACATCCATTATTCACCGATGACTTCATCTTCCTCCTCCGTCGCCAGTTTTTTTACTCCCACTTTCTGTTTGTCCTTTTCTCATTTGTTTCTGATTAGATGTTAAAAAAATAAAATACAACAATAAATAAAACGTTTTTAACCCTTACAGGCCCGAAGAGCAGAACTGAAATTAATCTGGAAAAAGGCAACGGTAAAAAATAAATACATTCAATTTTACTACTTATTGAAAAAAATAAGTTAATTATGAATCTGAGAGCTGCTGCAGGTCGATGCAGAGACTGAAAGAAATCAGATTTTGCATCGAAGAGTCAATTTATGAAGCAAAAATTTCAAAAACTATTCAGCCAGAAAACCTGAGTGGTTCGGAAGGCCGACAGGCCTGAACCCGACCAGAACCTCAGAACTGTTCTTCCTCCGATGATCCAGCTGCTTCTCCTTCAGTGATGCTGAGTTTGTATGTTGACTGAACACGTTTAGCATGTTGTCAGTCAGTGAGCTGCTCTGTTTATCACAGCCTGATAAAATTATTCCAACTCGCATCTCAGTGTGTTAATGAGTCGTCAGCATTAAATGCAGGTGAGCATAAATGAGAGGAAATGCCCCAAACGACGGACATTACTAACTTACAGTAGTTGTATTAAAATCATCAGTTCTCAGGGAGAAAAGAGCCTCTAAATAAAACAAACATGGTGAACAATAAAGACACCAGAACAGGATTTTCCTAAAATACGTTTTTATAAAAAACAAAAGACCGCGATTCATATTTAGTGTTCAAAGGACAAATAAAATAATTTATTAATATTTTGGTCACAACCAGAGGAACATGACGCTGCAGCTGCATCCATGAAGACAAACTTCAGAAATCAGAAAGCAGCGGGTTGAACGGGGGGCGGTGTGAGCTACAACACGATGCGCCAAAATAAAACCTGATGGCTGCAGGCGCCGGGCGGAGAGAGACAAACTGCGGTGGCTGCAGGTTGGAAATGATTTAATTAGCCCAGTGGTGCCCAAAGTGGGTCCTGGAGGCCCGGCATCCTGCATGTTTTAGCTCCCTGCCTGGTGGTGGTAACAGCCTTTCAGCAGGTCAGTGTTCCTCTTAGGCCTCTAATGATCCATCATTGGATCCAGGTGCGTTAAACCAGGGAGAGAATAAAACATGCAGGATGCCAGAACTCCAGGACCGACTTCCAGAACTCCAGGACCGACTTTGGGCCCCCCTGAATAAACCCAACTGTAAGACAGTTAAATAGTCTGAAGGCGACATGCGCAGTAGAGTGGCAACGTGACTTATTACGTGAGGACAAGAGACTGTTTGATGACTATGACGTGTGGACGGACGTCACAGTCAGGGTCTGTATTTGCTCGTTCTTTTCTCTAACCATTCGTCGCAGAGCCCAGATCAGCTCTTGTTCTTCTCGCTAGTGTAGCAGAAAACTTGTAGCTCCTCCTCAGACCTGAGGCAGCTACAGCAGTCACGGCCCGTAGAACGACTTCTGCATCCACAGAGACCCAGACGGTCACCGGCAAAGCCCTGATGGCCGCGGTCGACCGCCGTTTCATCGACATGACCTCAACTCAGAATTGGACAACCCAGAAAACTTATAAACGTCTTCCATGTTGTAAACAGAAACGATTCAAAACTTAAGAAACAAATTATAAGTTAAGAAAAGTTGCTTAAAAAAGCTAAATATTAAAAACTGCTCAGTTCAAACAGTTTTTCACCTTTTAATTGCAAAATATATATAAAAATAGTTTATTCATCAGATAGATTGATTTTATTTATGCAGTTTAAAAACATTCCCAGGTTCCTCAGGGTTAGTTTAGTAAGCTGTTTTTGACAGAATGTTTGTGTCAGTATAAATGAGACGTTTATGAAACAATGTTTTGATGCCTAAACTATTCTCCAGATGTTAGACCGGCCTAGTCAAAGTCCAGACCGCTAAGTGAGCGACTGCAAACTTCAACTGACCTAGGCGAAGTATGGGAGGAAAAACAGGTCAAAGTTTCTCTACAGAAATGATAGGAATGGATAAAATCAGAAAAGGAGCGGCGCTTTAAACTCCTGAAGAGCCGGTCTGTTGTTTTCCTGCTTTCAGGTGAATATGAGCGTTTGAGTGAGAGGATCTTCCCACCAAATATTCTGGACAAAGTTTCATCCCAAATTAACAAAAATCACTCAGATGATTCTTTTAAACGTCCAGCAGCAGCTAAAGTGTTTCTAAAAGCGACTCCACGGCTACAGTCTGAGTTCTGAGAACAGATGAAGAGTTTCTACCCTCTTCTTCTTCTTTCTGCTCTTCATCCCTCGTTCAAGTGATAAACTCAGCTCCAACAGAGAGGAAGAGGAAGGGTGGGAGGAGGCTGTTGCCTTGGAAACGGCTGGGAAGGGAGGGGCAGGAAGGAGGAGGAAGAAGAGGAGGAGGAGGGGACAGGAAGGTGGTCACAGAAGTCAAGTGAAGTGTTGCCATGACAACGCAGGTTTCATGCTGTCGCTTGGTGTGTGTGACTTTGGCACTGAGTGGGAGGGGCTCTGCTTCAGAGGCATATGGAGGGGCACACACACACACACACACACACACACACACACACACACACACACACACACCCCTGCAGCACTTCTGAGGACATCAAACTGATTTCCAGTTATTTCACAGAGATTTAATTTGACCGTTTGGAAATTTTTCACGTTTCAGATTATTTTTTTCCTTCAAATCTGCAAAGAAAAAAAAAGGGAGAAAATCAGCTGGAAACCGAGAGGATTTCAGAGAAAAAAGGCATCAGAGCTGAAATATTCTGGAGCTCAAAGTGATGACACAGACACAGCGCCACCTGCTGGCAGCAGAAATTAACTCAGGAATTCATCCACCACTTTCCTAAAATCCCTCCAGTTTCACTAAACATTTATTTTATTTAAAGCAAAATGGGAAATATCCACGTTTCCTTAAACTGGTTTCAGACTCAATTCACCGTGAAACTGGTTTTTAGGTGCAGATTAAACTTCCTGCTTCCTGCAGAGACAGGAAGTCAAAGAGGATCCAGGAGTCCAATCAGGCGTCCAGCCTGTGTGTTTGAGCTGGTCTGAGTTGGGTTCAGGTTCAGGTCAGGTTCAGATCAAGTTCAGGTCAGGTTCAGA
>NW_006800290.1:537014-545317 GCF_000485575.1 Poecilia formosa | reverse complement strand
AGGTTCAGGTTCAGGTCGGGTTCAGATCAGGTTCAGGTCGGGTTCAGATCAGGTTCAGATCAGGTTCAGGTCGGGTTCAGATCAGGTTCAGATCAGGTTCAGGTCGGGTTCAGATCAGGTTCAGGTCAGGTTCTGGTCCAGGTCGGGTCGTCCTTCAGATTAAAAGCTGAATAAACTCTGAATGCTGCTGTTTTCTGCCTGTCTAACTCCACCACCATTTGGTTCTTCTTCTGCTTTTCTTTGCTTTTTCTGACAGTAAACGTAATAATGAGTGAGTTGTCATGGAGACTTTGAGACAAAGGATGTAGAAAACATGAACTAGAAGCTGTCACTAACAGAAATGACTCAAACTGTGAAAAATCAAAAGAATAAAAGACTCATTTTAAATCCATTAGGAAGGAAAAACAAGAAGAAAAACTCAGAAGCAAACATGAACAGCAGCCAGAAATCTACCAATGTTGGCAAATTAAATGTCACAAAACCACCAATTAAAAAACTGATATTTTCCAATAACTATACTACATGACTGATAATGCAACTGATAATGTAATAATACATAATTAGGACAGAAATGGCAGATTTTGTGCTACTTGTAGTTTAGATATAAAAACTCAGAATATATTTAATGGAGGAATAACTGATGAATTTCTGTGATCTGGTAGAATCCAGGAAGTGAGCGTTGGTCATGTGAACAACACTTCCTGTGAGACTTTCTCCATTTTTCAGCATCATTACTGATGATACTCCAGTAATGAGCCATTCATTAAGAGAAACTTTCTCGTTGTAAAGAGATTCTGCTCTTCAATTTATTTCCAAGCTCTTGTAGTTAAACGTTTCTGTTTCCTACCCAAAGCGACGCGCAGGCGCAGACACAGCGCTCTGTTTACGGCAGTAAAGATGGCTGCCGCCATCTGTAGAGGGATTTTAAAGTTACTCATTCTGATCACAACAAGATGAAGGAAGCTGAGAAAAAGAAAAGGAAGTCCAGCTACCGGCCTGTAGTGGAGCCGGACTGCAGCTTCTGACCCGGTTCTGTCTGGATGTGGAGTCGTTATTGACGTAAAAATCAGATAAATGCGACAACCGTTCAGACTGCAGACACTTTGAAAACTACCAGATATGATTTAGTCCCACATCTGGAACACATCAGATTTTTGTGGGATAAAAGATTAGAAATTGGCCGTTCAGACTGTCGTAAAAAAGTCGGATATGAGTCGCATTTTCCTGCTGTGAACGGAGCCTAAAAGATTTTCCTTTTGGAAGATTATTCTCAAAAACGTTTTGTTCAGGAACTTTTTAAAACTCAATGTATTTAATGTCTACAGCTCTGACAGAAGCTCTTCCTGAACCGTGGGTCACCAGACGGGTTTATCTCCTGATGCTTCTGAAGAAGCATTCAATGTCAGAACACTCAGGGTTCCGACAGGCCCTGAACGCAGCAGGAGCCGGTCGGATTTAAGAACAGAGGTGGAGAGTTTCTCTTTCCTCCGCGCTGCGGTGCAGAGCAGCTGCAGAGGAAGGAAGGTCACCGACTGTCTGACGCTCCAACATGCAAGGCGCAAAGTGTCTGTCTGGTTAGAATAATAAATGTTCAGGGGAAATTACAGGCTTTAAAATGCAACAAAACAGCTAATATAAAGATATGAAGGTCACACGTCACTTTGAGACCCTAAACCTGCTGTTGATGGTTAAAGAGGAAATAAAATCAGAATAATGATGTGAAACAGCGCCACCTTCAGCAGACAGACGGACAGAAACAGGTTTGTCCCGCCTGATGTTTTTCAGTCTTTCTCCAAAGTGAAATTCAAGCATTTTCAAGGTAAGTTTTCAAACTTTTCCAGGATCACACATTGCCGATAAAAACAATACAAATGAAATAAAAACAGACTTTTTCAATTCACTATTATATGATATAATTTTTACTGTTAGAGATAATTTGAACAGCAAGGACAAAGTCAGCTAAAATCAAACAAGATTTTATGTTTTAAAATGTCGAACACTGCAAACAAAACACTAGCCCAATAAAATATCCTGTTATTTCAAAACTTTAACATATTTACATTAAATAACAAACACAAGGTGAACGACCTTCCTGCTCAAATTTAGTGCTTAAAGATAATATACAAAAACAAATCACAAAAAAAAATCGTAATGTTCCCACCAAGTTTTCTGGCATTTTAGCAAATTGAAATAATTTTTTTGATTCTGAGCTAAAACAAGAAAAATGTGTTTTTATTAGGTTTATGAAAAAATCTGGTTTCAACTGTAAAAAACAAATTTATGCTTTTAATCGAGCGCCAGACTCCACTGTTTAATTCAAACTGTGCAGTTTGAAAATCAAGCACTTTTAAGAACTTTATACAGAAATCAAGATCTTTCCAAACCTTGAAAACACCTCACTGAAATTCAAGCATTTTCAAGGATTTAACGCCAGCGGACGGACCGTGTTCTTCACGGCTCAACCGGATCCGCAGCTTGTTTACTAAACATTTAAAGCAGCCTTCCCTCCTGCAGGATGTTTATGAATTTACATAAAGTTTTGCATGATTCCTGAATAACTACACTGGAAGTGTGGCATTAAGCAAATTCTCATCTGATCCAAGAGAAAATGCAAATCCGGTCCAGCTGCAGAACTGCAGGCGGTTCTGAGCGCCGGGCTCATCCTGGAGTCACCAGATGGTTGCAGAGAAAACGAAGATCAGGTATGAAACGCGGTGGGACAGTTCGTATGAAACTCCTGGCCTCAAAACTCAGCTGTTTCCTGTTTGTGGAGCTCAAAATGGCCGACTTCCTCCTGACAGAACAGGAAATGAATCAGTTTGCTGGAAGTCCCAGAAGAGAGGCGGTTCTGTTCGGGTCTTCAGGAGGCAAAGTGCGTTTTCTTTTAATGTTTTAATAATCACATAATCTATTTCAGTATTTCTAAAGCAATAAGTTTATTTCACGTGATTGTTGTTACGTCGGTTCTGATTGGGTCTTTTTCTGGTTGAATCGGTGCTGTTGGGTCAGTCAGTCCTTCTGGTTCGGACCAGAGGAACCAAACTGTTCCTCTGGTGCAGCTGGAAGGGTTAGGGTTAGGATGCGTAACCGTGGCAACAAGGTGTTGTTTGTACGACTGGGATCAGTGGATTAGCATCTGATAGGTTAGCATGATAAATGAACTCTGACCCCAAGCCCAGAGGAGTCTTCAGTCAGAGGTCTCCTCAGATTTGTTGCAACACAGACTGCTACAGGAGATCCTTCCTGCCCACAGCATCACTCTGTGAAGATACTTGGATGATATGATATTTAATATCCCTTTGGAATCGATACAGGAGTTTTAAATTTAATTATTCCTCACAGCGTCTAACAGAAATTAAAATCCATATTCAGAATCCAAACATTTAGAGGTTTAGATTGTGGTCCAAGCATCACGCCCTGTGGAACTCCCCATGTTATTAACCAGAGCTGTGATGCTGGATTTTCCTCCATTAGTTAAAATTCATTTAAATAACTTTTTTTTTTCAGAATTTCAAGGACTTTGTGCTGCATATTCTTCCCATTTTTCACTGATAGGATGATAATTTTTGCAGCAGTTTGACATTTATCTGCTTATTTTTAATCTGCTGACTCATCAGTGTTGATATCTGTTTAGATTTCTTCCTGACTTTTCTTCTGTTTTTTCTCCTTTTACCATTTTTTACTTTCTTTCTACATTTTCATTTCCCATCCATTTCTGGGAGCGTTTTCATTTCTCCACCATCATTCCTGTAATCCCCTTCGCTGGTATTCCCATCCAACCAGTTATATTTATACATCTCTCCTGTAATTACCTCCTTCGTGTAAAAACCCGAGGGGATCTGAAGTGACAGGAGACTCGTCTCGCCCCCATTTGCTGCTCTTTCATGTTGTTCTCCTTCTCCTGGGTTTTACCCTTTTTCCTCCCCATCATTTCTGCTACGACTCAATCTGACTGGCTCCCATCTCACCTCCTCCATGTTTTCACTGCCAAACCATCACAGTCCTTTACATGAGCAGGTTTGTGTTTATTACGACACGGCGGGCTGAGGAAGAGGAGGAGATACAACAGATGAAGGTAAAGATGTGAAAATTGGACTACAGGCATTTTAAATATGAAAACAGTTGAGGATTTTCCTGGCTTCAGAGATATATTACATTTGATCGTGATTCAGCGTCATTCACAAAATGATGTGATGTTTTTGTTCTTCATTTAACTGATAAATTGTCAACGCCACAGTAACTGACGTTAGCGTTTAGCACTGAGATGCTAGTTTAGGCTTGAATGGCTTTGCTGACCAGCTAACTCCTGTTAGCACAACCTAAACAACAACAGTCTCTTCCAGCGTCCGATCAGATTTGTTTAGAAGCAGAAATTAACCCCCAGTTTCCTGACAGAAGCAGCTTCGTCGTCCTTTGCTGCTGTTAGCGGACGTAGCTTGTGCGTCAGATTTACAGGCGTACCAGAAACACACGAATACAAAGGTTCTGGCGTGGGACTTTAATATCTAAGAAAAAACAAAAAAACTAATAAATAAAATTAAAAAAAAGACAAAATGGAAACATTTTAACATTTTAATCTATGTCCACTTTGCAATTTGACATTTTGAGAATAAATTTGCTATATGGAGAAAAAAACAACCCAAAACGTTTTGATATAAAGTTTTGTCACTAGGATCAAAATTGGTGTATTTTGCAAAACGAAACGCCTCTCAGGCGTGACATGAGTCATGATCAACAACCAGATGTTACTACTGACAGAAATGAAGAAGAAGAAAACAGGAAGTGGTAGGAGGACCATGTTTTTTTTTAAAATCATTTATCACATGAACAAATTTATTCACATGTGCTTTTAATTTCATTTCTAGTTTAGTGGAAAGTCCACAATTGTGAAATTATGTTGTTTTTTTTTACTTTAGAGGAACATAGACAAAGTTTTGTGCTCATTTGTAAAGGAAATGCAGCTGAAGGACATTTCTGTTGTATTCTGGAGGCAGACCAAGAGCCAAGTCATTTTATTACAACATTTATATTTACCTTTAATTCATTAGACTCAGTGTATTTTTCAGCTTTTTTCCATCTCATTCCTGAGGCAGCCGTTGTCCTCTGCTTACTCTCTGACATTAGACCCATCTCCTTCGCCTATCATTTCCCAGACAGCAGACAATTGTGCAGTGTCAGGCTTTATATTGGCAGTCTGATGGTGTGTGTGTGTGTGTGTGTGTGTGAGAGAGAGAGCCAGCATTGCAGCGTCAGGACTACAGAGCTCAGCATTCTTCCTCAGACTGTTACAGCAGCCCGGCTCGTTAACATTCACGTCACCGTTAGCGGCTACAGGAAATAAAAACTGACCTTGACATAATGACTCAGTTCAAAGTGGCTGTGGGAGCGACTGCGACGCCGTCACAGAGTGGGCAGTTAGAAACCTCCAGAGGGGAAACAGAGAGCCGGGACTGATGTGCAGCTCAAACGGCAGCGATGGAGACGATGTTTGACTCGTTTAGGAATAAATTCAGCAAAAAAAGTCTCAGGTTTAAATTATATTTTATACATCTGAGCGATCCAACCTTTAGTTTCAGCACTTTATACTGGAGCAACATTCAGCCAACTCAAAACCTGTTAAATTACATTTCATTACATCAACCTGTCCACTGACTGCAGGTAGAAATGAGCATGTTTTGCTTTTAAAAAGTTAAAAAAATGTTGTAGATTATCTCTGTGTAAATAAATAAGCAGTGAAAACTCAACGGTACAAACACCAAAACCGATCAGAAGGTGAAATGTCTTCCTCAGGGGAACATCGACGTGGCAAAGAAACCTGGAACAGAACCAACAACTTCCAGGTTTCAAGACAAATACGCTTCCCACTCAGTTCAACAAACAGGACATAGTTTAATTTTTCCTTCTTTAGAAGCTGACAGTTGAATTTTTGGGAATTTCTTTTGTAATAATAGCCAAAGTAATTTCCAGCATAATAACTGTAAACAAACATCTCTGATCTAAACTCCACAGGATGAGCAGAAATGTTGACCAAGCTCTGAGGTTTTACTAACGGAAACCTCCAAATGTCTGACATGAGAAGAAGATTTAAAATGGTAGAAATCGTCTTTACTGCCGTTGGCTTTAACTGAACCAGCTGGATGTGAAACGGAGTCAGAGGACTGAAGGGCGACGGGTCAAACATTCATGTTTCAGTCTGTAAAACATCATCATCTGACCTCCACCAATAACAACTCGACTCAAACCTGCAGGAGAAGAAACAACGAGCTCTGCTGAACCTTCATACTGTAACTTCTCCAGGCTGCTGTCCTGCTAGCCGCCATCCCAGCCGCTGCCTCGCTAAATAATTGAGCGTTAGTGCATCAGAGAGCCTTAACACTTCACTTCCCTTCAGCAGCGTCCTGATGGGACTGGCTCTTTATTCTGGGCTGCAGCTTCTTCACCAACATCCCTCATCAAACCTGAACTAATGAAACTCAGCAGGAGGCGCCTGGTCCAAGCTAACGCTAACCTACAGCTGCTGTTTGCCGTTTCTGACAGTCAAGGCTACAAGTAGGAGAAAAGCCAAGAAACCCCAAATGTCTCCATGTTCAAATATAGAAGAGTCAGCAGATGTCGGATAATTATGTTGGTAAAAACTTTTGTGTGTTTTTGTTGTTTTAGCTGCGTTTCTGAACAATTAGGTCAGGCTATGAATTTTTCATCAGTTCTGCTGGTGGAGGCAGAAGCTAAATGAACAAAAAGAAAACAAACGGCGTCTTAGCGGTTTCAAGAAAACTTGCATTGATTCCCAGGAAGCATCTGAATAGTTTTCCTCTGAATCCGGAGCCACATCAATAGCTGCTCGTGTTTCTGAGCTGAACTCGCAAAGCAAATTACAGGCATTCAAAGCAGCAACCCAGAACACAATAACGCAGATCAGCTCCGAACCGGAGCGCGTCGACTGCGGCCAGGAGGGAAAACCTGCAAATAATCAGGAAGAAAACCAGGAAAGTTTCTGCTCTGCGACTGTTTGGGCCAGAAGAGGAGAAATGTTGAAGATAGTTTTAAAATTAAGAGAAAAACTTCACTTTAATGAGAAATACCTTCGATAGGTTGGTCTAGATCTGACGGGTCAAGTTCTCATGACTCTTTGTACCAAATAGAAACATCTTTTGTGTTGGAGGAATAGTTTTAAAGTCCTGCTACTGATGATAACTGACATGTTCCAGATTCCTCATATTAATGCATTTTCTTGTAGTTTTCATGAAGTCATAACTTTATTCTCGTAATATTAACTCAGCCCAACAGGAAAAGAAAGAAAGACTTTTATTTATTCTCAGAGTTTGATTTTATTCTCATATTACATTTTTATTCTCATTCTATTACGACTTTAATCCTGTAATATAATTTTATTCAAATATTACAATTTTATTGTTATATTGACGACTTTTCAAACTTTCATTTATTTACAATTTTATTCCCGTATTTTATTTTTGTCATATTGTTCTGTTACTATTACAACTTAATTAACTTATTACAATTTATTTTCATATTATGATTTTATTCTCATAATTTTAAAAAATCTAATTCAGTCCAGCTCCAACATATCATCAAACTGCTTTAAGTAATATAAAAAACTACCAAAGTCTCAGATTACAGCTGGAATTAATCTGGTATTTTCTGCTGAACTAAACGAAACCGACTCATCAAAACCAGAATCACGTTGGAAAACAAAGTTGGAAAAAAACAAAAAACCAGCCAGCATTCAGCGACCATCAGTGGAAATATTCATATCTGGGAACCAGTTTGGGAGAAATCTGTTGGTGCGAACCATAAATTACCCAGAAGGCATCAGGATCCAGTATGGATGGAAAACATGCAGCTGGTCTGATCCCAGCAGGAAGCACAGCAGGAGAACGACCAATGAGACGCAAGGCGAGCCGCTTCAAACCGACTTCCTGTCTTCAAAATCAAACTGAATGAAAACTTACTGGAACAGACTGGGCCGCCGTTTGTTTCTGACTGGTTTTACTGGTCAGCTCCCAGCAGCTCCCAGCAGCTCCCAGCAGCTCCCAGCAGCTCCCAGTAGCTCCGCTCCGCCGCAGCAGAAGAAAGACGAAGTAGAGTCTGTCTGTGTGGAGCATCTAACACGAATTCATGTCTGATATAAAACCAGCTGCAAATTTATTCAGTCACTGCTGCTTCACACGGAGCGAGGAAGAGGAGGGTGAGCGAGGAAGAGGAGGGTGAGGGAGGAAGAGGAGGGTGAGCGAGGAAGAGGAGGGTGAGCGAGGAAGAGGAGGGTGAGCGAGGAAGAGGAGGGT
>NW_006800290.1:508813-536215 GCF_000485575.1 Poecilia formosa | reverse complement strand
AAAAATAATCTCTGAAAGAAAAAAATAATCTCTGAAACAAAAAAATAATCTCTGAAAGAAAAAAATAATCTGAAAGAAAAAAATAATCTCTGAAAGAAAAAAATAATCTGAAAGAAAAAAATAATCTATGAAAGAAAAGCTCCAAAAGCAGAGCGGCTTCAGGAAACAAGGGACGTGTGGAAAAACTGCAGTCCAAGCAGAAGAAAAAACTTTAATCAAATCTTAGATTCATAAACTACAGCTGAGATTTTCTATGATTTCAGGACCAAGGAGACATTTTAAAATCTCCACAGAAAGCTTGTAGGAAGTGGTTCCTCCTTCCTCCAGCCCTTCGTCTCCACTCTGCGTGCTTCACGTTTCCCTGCATCAACACTCTGGACTTTAATCGATGGCTCCTCCTCAGGCTTTCTGCTGATCTGAACGATCTGCAGGGAGGCCATGTGGCCGACTGAAGCAGCTGGATGGAGCAGAAAACACGGAGCAACGAGAAGCTGCTCACCTCCGACCAGGAGGAGGCGACCTGTCTGAGAATCCAACTGTCAGACAAACACTCGGCTTTCAGCACCTTCAGAAAGGAGCAGAAACCAGGTGAACCACCAGCAACCCAGTCAAAGTAAACCATAAATGGAGTTTTGCATGACGGCAGAGGAAAGACGCTACATGACAAAGAAAACCAAGAAATCAGCTCAGATCCTTCAGGGTTTGCAAAGTATTTGAACTGATGTGTGAAAATCAGGTAAAGTTTTCTGTCTTAATGCTTTGCTGCAAATTTTCACGTTTTCGTGTAAATTGTTTAGTTCTGGAATGTTTTCCTAAATCCGCCTCAGTGCCGCCCTCTTCGGGTTGCAGGGTGGAACTGCAGCTGAATCATTTATGTCACACAGTTCATGTATAAAACCATCTGACTCAAACTCTGAATCTTCATTTGGCTCAGAAAATGTTGCCAGCATCTGGATGTGACCGGGTGGTCGTTTTTCGAGTGGCCTAGTCAAAGCTTGGCTCTAGAACAAAACCAGTTATGCTTAAAAACCCTCAAATGTGTCTGAAATAAAATAATTCTGCAAAGACGGGAGGGCCACAACTTAAGAGTCATTAGCAGTTAGCTTACAGCTTCAGTGGCAGCTGCCGCTGCTAATGCTGGAACAAATGAGAACTTTTCTTCAGTAGTGGAGTCTAAAGCAGCGAAAGCTAATCACAGTGTTAAGAGCATTTTTCACAGTTTTCATGGAAACATGCAGTGAAAGTTAATAGTGGCTAATAGTTTAGCTAACTGCTAATGAGTCTCTTAAATCACTCAGAATGTTTTGGCCCTCTCTTTGTCAAATACTTTTATTTCAACCACATTGGAGGGTTTTTAAGCAAAGCTGGTTTTGTTTTAGGTCACGCCTCATTTTTCATTTGGAATTCAGTCCAAGCTTTGATTAGGCCACTCCAAAAATGACCATCTGGTCACAACCAGATGCTAGGAACATTTTCTGAGTCACGAGAATATTCAGAGTTTTACAGTCGGATGGTTTTATACGTGAACAGAGGCTGTGTGACTGAGTTATTTGCTTTCAGATGCAAAAGAGTCATTAGCAGTTAGCATACAGGCTTAAAGGCAGGTTCCCTGCTGAGGGCGGTTCCTTAACGCCCCTCAGGGTGTCATTACTTTGGGTCATATCTGTCAGATTATTTCAGATTAAATGCGATGAAACAGGAAGAACGGTTTACGGCTGATCTCTGGGTCAGTGGAGGACTTCATGGTCCCGGTCAAAGACGCTCCCCTCTGACTGGGAGTCGACCTCTAACACCGGTTCTGATCCGAACGCAGCCTGAACCGGTACCACTTCACACACACACACACACACACACACACACACACACACACACACACTGGTCCTCTCAACAATAGCAGAGCAAATGAACCAGGTCATCCCAAAGCTTAAAGCAGCTCTTTGTTCTGAGACGCTCTGAATGTTTGAGGAAAGCAACACAGAGACTGTAACACACTGTAACTGTAACACACACACACACACACACACACACACACACACACACACACACTGTGCTCTGATTCATTCTGACGAACATGATCCTTGGATGCAGCGGTCACACACACACACACCGGTGTGCAGGTATGGCATGCATGATGACACACCTTCACACACACACACACACACACACACACACACACACACACACCCGGCGGAGCGTCTTACCGTTGTGAAGACAATGGAGACGCCTTCTGTTCATTTACAGCAGAGAATAAAACACTTTCACACACCTCTCTGTCTCCTTCCTCTGCCTCTCTCTCTCCTGCTTTGCTTTGTCTGCCTCGCTCGCCCGGCCACTCCCCCGGCTCCTCCCCCTGCACCGCCCCTCCCCCCGGTCTAACCCCTGTCCTCCTTTCCTTCCTCTCTGGGTGGATCCTCCATGGAGATGCATGACAGCCTCTCCTCCACGTGTCTCCAGTGCGCCTGTCACTCGCATTGGTGCGCACTCAGCCATTCATCCCAGCAGCACACACACACACACACACACACACACGCACACACACACGTTTTTAAGATAAGCACACACTCTTCCTTCCTTCCGCCTGCGAGCCTCTGGGCTCGGCGCGGTAACGTGCAGCCTGCTCAGTGACAGGTGGGGAGATGAAGCCGAAACGCTGCAGAACATCCAGCCTGATCGCTGCTCACATCACTTCCTTCCTCTGCTCCAACCTTTTGTCCTCCACTTCCTGCTCCATGTCACCCAAAGCCTCCAGCTCTTCTCTTCCTCTGCTCTTTCCTTCATCTTTCACTTTATTTATTCAGGCTGAACTGTGAATTTAACTGCAGCCAGCAGATAAATCACATCAAGTGTATTAGTGCAGAACATTTCAGGAACAAGGCAAAATATAATACAGTAACCAATTATCAATAATCATCAAATATACAGTATTGATCAATGCTCCAGTTATTAGGAATCAAAGGCAGGTTTGTAGTCTAGATTTAAAGAATCTCAGTGTTTCAGCTGTTTTGTAGTTTTTTTTTGGAAGTTTGTTAAATATTTTGTTGCATAGAAGCTGAATGCTGCTTCTCCATGTCTGCAGAACCAGAACCAGAACCAGAACCTGAACCTGAACCAGAACCTGAAGCAGAACCAGAACCTGAACCTGAACCAGAACCTGAAGCAGAACCAGAACCTGAGAGGTCTGAAGCAGCAGATCTTTGATCCGTTTAGTGATTTATAAACTACCAGCAGTAGATTAAAGTCTGTTCTGTCAGTGAAGGACTGTAGAGCTATGTGATGTAGAACTAGGTGGTGTAGAACTGGGTGGTGTAGAATTGGGTGGTGTCTCTACCTTCCTGGTTCTAGTCAGAAGCAGAAGACCCACTTTGGAACCGTCTTTATGTGGCTTTGAAGTTTCAGGTCAAAGTTCATCAAAACACCCAGATTTTCTGTCAGCATGAAGTCGGATGACACACAGTTATTATTGTTTCCATTCATGTTATTGAACAGACCAACATGACTCTAGGGCTGGACTTTGACTAGACCATGAACCTGTAAGCTTCGGGTCGTTCCTGCTGGGACCTCTGACCCCTGACCCCTGGTTAAAACTCTGCATTGACCTCTGTCTGATTGCCGCTGGGTCTCCTGATCACGTTGAGGCAACATGACGTGTCGAACGAAGCGACGGTCAGACACTGTGTGCATCTAACATCCACTAACCACAGATTCAACTGAATCTTCCTCAGTCAGAAGGAACAGGTCAAAGGTCATTGTTTATTGATGAGGGTAGCAGGTATACAGATGATGCTGTAGATTCATATATCTATGTGTGTGTTGTTCTGAAAAAGAAGACAACAATAAAAGTATATATGAATAACCACAAAGGTAAACTACACACAGAGGGTCATGCATTACCACAGGAAATCCCGTAGAGGGCGCCATAACACCACACATGAACTAACAGTTAAAAGCAAATCAAACACAAATTTCTGGCAGGAAAAAAGTAACAACACACAGTTAGCAAAGGACTGATAGCCAACGGCTATTCCTGCTGCGTGGCACCTGTCCTCACACTGAGCTACAGGAAGCACAGAAACTAGCTAGTTAAGCTACGAGCGGAACTGCAAAGAGGTGCATTGTGGGTAACGTAATGATTGTTTTCCCAAGAAGTTGTTTCAGCCAGAGAATATCGTATATATATTGTTCATACATGAAAATGGAGCATTTTCCTGGTTTCATATATTGTTCCTTTGAGGGACTGCTGAGTGTTTATCACTATGCAGACGATACGCAGCTCTAATCAAAGAATCCAAAAGAATTGGACTACAAGACTATCTTGGAAATAAAGATATAATACTTTAGAAAAGATGTAAAGTTTATATGAAACATGGCAGTAAAATAAAGAGCCTTGTCTGAAAAGGCCTCCATAAACCCGTTACCTAAAGTTAGAGCAATTTCATCTGATCATAAAACTTCATGTCCGCCAAGAAGACAGAGAAAAAATGGAAAATGGTGGCTAAAGGAGATGTGGTTAAGTTAGTTTGTTAAAACTGATGTAAAGGTGAAACTGAGCCTGAGGGTCGCCTACCTGCGTAGAGGCAGCCAGGTCCCGGCCGAGCGCAGACAGAACAAAGGGCAAAGGTCGCAGACATCTCGCACGCCGAACATCCCGGCTATTTTTCTACGCGTTTTATTTTTCGTTGGAGTCCGAAGCGTTGCCATGTGAAGCAACCTGAAGGTTTTTCATCAGACTTTAACGACACACTCCTGCTTCTCCTCATTCACTTCCTGAGGATGTTTTGTTTCCAGTACCAGTTTCTGCTCAGACGATGTTTCACTGAAAATCAGTGTTTCCACTTCTGAAATGTGGTTTCAAAATGTTTATACCTGGAAGAACAATCACAAACAGCTACGTCTCTCTGTAACGCTTGTTTCTAAAATATTTAGCAGATTTCAGGTGGCAGCAGGCAGATCACACCAGATGACGCCTTGATTTGGGAAGTGATGGATGCAGTTTGCTCTCTTTAAATTAACTGGTTTCCATGGTTTCCTTGGAGGTGATGATTGAGAAGCACAATGTTTCATCTTCCCGCTGCGTGTCCTTGGAGGAGCAATAAAAAAATCAGTGCTGATTCTCCAGAACGAGCGGCTGCTTTTCCACAGCAGCTTGCAGGCGTTTCTCAGTCTGAGGCCTGCCAGGCTCCGAACGCAGAGCGTGTTATCTGCTGGAAACACGCCGCCGGGTTTGTCAGCCAAGAGGCAAAGAGGCTGACGGAGGAAAACGAACCGAAACAAAGTTTGGTGAGAGAACGAAACCTTTTTAACACGTTTGACTGCTTGTTTTAAAGTGATTAGAAAATGTCTGTTAAAACCAACTTACATAAATAAATAACAGGCTGATTTAATGATTATAGTCACTCAGACATATTGCAAATAAATCTGTTTAGCCTTCATAACGAATCCCCATCTGTTTCCTCCTTCCTCAGCCTTGAAGTATTGATCATTTACTAATAATAATTTAATGTATAAATAATGCATCATGTATTTATCTGGATATCTAAGGGGGAAATATGCTTTAGAGTATTTAGAAGGGAGGACAAATTGCTTCCATGCTTGAACAGATTAACTGTAATTACAGTGACACCAAATGAGACGAGGCACCTTCAGAAAATATCTTCAGGTAATGACATAATTAAGTCTCCATGCTGAGATAATGATGCTGGAAATGGTTCCTTCTGCAGCTGTGCACATTTTAAAAACTACTTTTCAGATAAAATATGATTTTTAAAAATGATTTCTTATTCGTTGCTCATTCTGAGTTGCAGGAAATTATGGGTCAGACAATGACCACTGGTGTTAATAATTCTTCATATTTAAATTCCTGTTTTGTAAATTGCTGTGAGTGTTTGAGGTTAATGAGCCTGGAAATAAAGATTTATAATTAACTGCTTGTTCCATCACAGATAATCTCTTATAAATTGTTAAATATTATCTGTGAAGCTGCAGAAATCTTTTATGTATTTTGTCGCTGACAAACGAATTGACTTTTATGGGCTTTTATTTTAAAACTCTGCTTTTATCTTTATTTACCAGAGATATGGTATTGTTTTTAAATGTATTGTTATTTTTATTATAGATTCATTTATTTCATGTTTCATTTTAAGTTTTTATGTATTTTTAAAATCTTTCAAATGAAAAATGTTTCAGATTAAATCAATCGCCATGTTATGATGGCCGTTATGTTGGATCATTTATTTTGTTCACTTCTCAGATTAATAGAAACTAGTCATCATTTTTTCTCTAGATTGTGACTTTTGGATTTTTTAAGTTTTCTAACGTGTGTTTAGAAAATTAACTTTAATTCAAATGAGCCAAATGTTTAAATATATATATATATATATATATATATATATAAAATCATTAATTTATTTGGCTTTTTTACACGTTCCAATACTTTATTGATCAGTCACATCTAATATTAGCTTCTTCAAATTAGCTACAAGATTTTAGCTGCCTTTGTTTGTCACTGCTGTCATTAAGTCTGTGTTATTAACAATGTAGGCTTATGGAAAGAATTGTTAATATTTAATAACTTAAAATATATATATTTATGAATGCAAACATAATCCATGGAAACAGATTTTGGAAAAAGCTAAAACATGTTAGCATGAAGTTTGCAGGATTTTCCGCCTGTAATTTGTAAATAAAAACAAATTAAAGAGACGTAAAACAGAAGACATTCCCTCTGTCCTCAGCGGTGGCTGTGTGAAGCCGTTAGTCAGAGATCTTTTAATCTGTGTGAGTCGTTACGCTAGAACAGATTAGCTCTGTTAGCTCGCAGATTAGCTTCAGTAGCTCTGCTAGCAGAAAAACTGATTTCACCAAAATGCAGACGCGTTAAACAGGTTCAGGTTCTCAGAATGAGGAAGAGACTCAGCCTCCAGCTCATCTCATTGGCTCAAAACTATTAGCTGCTTAGCTAGCAGCATAAAGCTCGTTTCAACAGCTTCCTATTTACCAGACAGTAAGAAAAGGGCATCCAGAAGCAGAAGGTGGTAAAAACCATCAGTCTGTCTCCTGAGAACGACTCATCCCCCCTCAGCTCCAGCTCTCACTCACTGCTGCAGTCATCAGGACTCCACTGGGCCTGGCTGAGTCAGAACCGGGTCACCGAGTCAGTGAGGAAGCAGGAAGAGTCTGAATATAAAGAGTCATCCATGCAGGTGTTGAAGTAAGAAGCTGAGCCTCTGATGTCACTTCCTGTGTCTCCATTAGAGCATGAAGGAAGTCCACTCCACTGGTTAAAATCCGGGTAGATCCAGCGTGAAGGTAAAAGTTCTGATGTGGGTTTGATCCGACGTAGATCCTCCTCTGGCCTGCAGCACCGCGCCTCCTGCCACCTCCTCCTGACCGCTCCCTAAGACCTTAATGAAATTAAAGTCTTCTGCCTCCTGCTGACCTCAGAGGAATCTCCCACCAGACCGCTCATTAAACCCTCAACGTTTTAAAGCCATTTACTGAGAGCAAAGAATTTATTTGGTTTATTTCAGACCTAATTTATGTTCACACAGAAAATTATAAGCTGCCCTCACAAAACTCTGCCCATTTCCACACAAAGCCCCCTTGGCTTCCCACACAGATCCTCCAGACTAGCGGCAGCAGCCATTAGCAATCCCCTGGTGGAGCTGTGCGTCTGCTGAGCTCCTAAGAACTGCTACAAATGGCATAACAGAGAAGCATTGTGCTGGAGTGTCGGAAAGAGGAGATGCTTCTTAAAGAGACAGAGGCCCAGTTTGAAGGCGTTAAATTACAAAATCAATTTTATTTTAAGTCATGCATTTTTATAACAACTGAAGGCAACATAATTACTTGATTATGCTATAAAATGGAAAATACATAATTGTACTTAACTGTCCTGCTGGCAATGCTCTGGTCTGACTGGTTGGTTCGTTTAGTTTCTGGGATGCATGTAGGAATATGAAACATGTTACTGAGTAAAATGTGTTCAACATGAGTTTATAGCAGCTTTTCTAAAATGAAGAGCTCCAACTTTGAGACGCTCATAAATCTGCAAAATGAAACTGATTTTCTGATGGTTTTTGTAAAGCAGAGGACAGAAATGTACGCATCACATTTTAATGTCCAAACTAAGAAACATTCACACAGCAGGTCTTGATGCTCAATTCCAGTTTTTTTTGCTAAAATCCTATTTTTATTTTCTGTAGAGCGTTTGTTTATGCTACTAATTAAATGCGACCCAATCGGCCGCATGCAGAAGAAGACTGTAGATGCCCAGCAGCTTTCTGTTTGCGGCAGATAACAGACGAGGGCGCTAGCCGCCGTTAGCCAGTGGGCGGAGCTAATGTCTGCGGCAGCTTCCTCCACTGGCTCCAGCTGTTCATCCAGTTTGTAAAAAATTAATTACAGCAATTTTTTGGAATTATTTTCACATTCCAGTGAAAATATTGACCTCAGAGTCGCAGCAAACTGGGAGGAAGTTGTGTTGAGTTGCTGACTGAAGCAGCCAATCAGACGACAGCGTTTCCCCTAATCCCGCCCACTGAGTTTGATGAGTGAAGTTCAGTTTAAATGAATTTATTTAAAACATGAATTGATTAAATCACTAAATACCTAGCTTTTAGAATTAAATCACACGTTTAATTGAAGCATATGAAATTAATCCTATTTAAATAATTCTGCAGCATACATTAAAATATTTATTTATTGTAATTTATCACTCTTCACCGACACTGCAGCTTTATTTTATGCAATAGACATACGTCTATTAAGACAGTCCTGTAGGATAAAACTTCATGATACGAACAAATAAACCAATAATATTAGAAAAATGATTATAATGTGACTGATTTTTATAAATATGATCCAACTGACCAGCAGGACCTTCACAATAAAACACACAGGAAATTCCTTTAGAATCAGTTTTTAATTCACCATTCACCACCTTCATCATCCTCATCATCACAGAAACGATCACCTTCATCAGCGCGTACACTCTGCTTTTATCACTTCAAACTTTTATAATATATTATATTTCATCCATTATCATCTGTTTTTTAAATAATTTACATAAGAATAAAGTCAACAGACTAAAGAATGGATGATCTGAATATTTACATCATGGGACACAGAGAAGAAAACATCTTGTGGTTGGAAATAAAAGAAACACCTGTAAGGAGGAAGAGGAGACGAGGAAGAAGCATCTGAGCAGAGAGGAAGGAGCCAACAGGAGAGCCTTTGTGCTGCTGCAGCAAATCTTATAGCTAAGCAAATGAAATCATTTTATGATGATAAACCCTCAGCTGAACCTTTTTCAGATTCCTGATTTTATTTTCCATCAACATGTTTGACTTTTTCACTTCATTAAAACAAGAAAACTGGTGAGCAGAAAGTCAGTTTTTCTTCAGGACGGTCAGTAGTTATGTTTTCATCCAACTGTCTGGAGTTTTGGGCAAACGTTTAAAATAAAAATAATTATGTGTGTTTCCATTTACTGGTTTCCATTTCATCAGATATCGACGCTGCAAACCAGCAGGAGCCAAACATCTCGGAAATGGAGAATCTCCTCCAAACTGAAGGTCTGGACTGAGACCTTCAGAGTTTCGTGCCTGTGGTAAGGTTTGGACCTCAGGCGATGGGAGCGTTCTGCCCGCCATCCCAGCCTGCAGCGCCTCCCGCAGGTGGACAGTCCTCCCCTCCAGGCTGCAGGAGGTCTGAACTTACTCACCAGATGTGTTTCCGTCTCTCCTGCAGCTTTTCAGAAAAACCAAAACACATCTAAAGCGAACGAAGTTATTTTGAATGCTGATGTTTTCACCAACCTTTTGTAATGTGATTCTTTAAAATGAACATAAAAACACTGATAGAAACACGGCAGGTGATTCAGCCCCCCATCAGGCTCAGTCCAGGTAAACGCATTTTAGACGTTTCTAATTGTCATCTCATTCTTCATCAATCATCCGTCTGATCCATAGAGATCGGACGTATCATTATTGGTAAAATTAAAGTTCAGCTCTCTCTTCACCTCCACTGATCAACCTCCTGAACCCTCCAGACATCATCAAACCGGCCCGCCACGTCCCCCAGGAGGCAAACACTCCATGACTGAATCATGACCTGCATACACTCCTGGTTCTTCACAGCACCACCGTTTTATACCAGCATGCTAATCTGTCAAAGACCCAAAAAACATGTTTGAACAGGGAAAAAATAGGAAATAATCAAGTATCAGGGAGCAAATAGTGTTCAGGAATGAAGTTATGCTTCTTCTCCTCCTGCCTTCATTGATCTCAAACTTTTCTCCTCACAGAGGATTTTAAATCCACTGAACAGTAAAATTCACCTTCTCCTCTACCGACTGTCTGTGGCACTGAACACACGTAGTCAGAGTTTTATAAAAATTAATAACTCTCCCTTTTAATCTGCCCTGAGCGCCGTTTCAGACATGCCAAACCCATAGGGGGCAGCACAGTGCAAAGCTAAAACCAATGTCAGCCAATCAGATTGCTTCAAAACAACCACAACTTCCTGTTGGGAATCAAACGTCACCAGGAGCTTCCTTTGTGTGGACAGATTTATAGGTTGAACCACTTTTAGATAATATGAGAATATAAAGTTAATAAGACGTGGATATATTGTCATCGCAGACAGTAATGCCTGGGACCCAAAAATCTGGTTTTTCATAAAGTTCTCCATGATATAAAGTGTAATTTTTGAGTGGATTAAAGACCAAAACCCATAAAAATCTTTTCATCTTCTCAGATATCCGGCTGCGTGTGAGCAAGGCCTTTTTTTAATTAATCAGCATGTCCAGAGAAATGTCCACCATCTCCTAGTTACCATGTCAAGGTGGCGCCGTCCCTCCAAACACTGGACATCTGCTGACATCATCATGTCAGACTGGCCAGCTCTGGTCTCTTTTAACCCACTGGTAAAAATTTAGTAAAAAAAAAAAAAAGACGTTCAAATGCTTTGCTAGCGCGTTTGATCAACCACGTTAACGAGACTTAGATGTCAGCAGACGTATTTTTACTTTCCACAGCTTTTGTTGTTTAAACTGTTGACTTTTCTGACTATTCAGCAAAAATCTGCCCAGCAGGATATTCCATCAGTGTCAATGGACAGAAGAGGAATTTGGCCTCTTTCTATGCCAAACTGCTGCAGAGATGAAATCCTGTCATGAAGACTGAAAGAACATCACACAGTTTCATTATGCCATATTTCATAGGGCATGAACTTGTGAGAATGATCATGACTAATTTGTCCTTCTGCAAGCAGGAAAGTGGTTATATAACCGCTGCAGAGATCAGCAACGCCAATCTGCAGTTTTAAGTTGTTTGCTGCTCAGGAACGCCTTCCGACCGATTTCTAAAAACATGATAAAATCTCAATTTTACCAGGTTGGAGAAAAAATTCAGGTGTCTATGGACAATTTCAGCTGCTTCATTTTGTTTTCAACCAAAGGGTCCTTTATGAGATGAAATTATAAAATAAAGAAAAATAAGATAAAAATAGAGAAAAAGTGATTTAATATCATTACTAATATTTGGATATCTAATCTTTCAAACTAAACGTCAGCATGCCACAAACAACAGCAGAAATAAGATCACTGCAAACAATGCTAAATTCTAAAACAACAGAAGTAGCTAAAAGCATTAAATGCTAAGCTAACAATGCTAATTCTAACTGCGAACATTTTACTCTTCACTGCAGGAAAAAACTATTTTTCTACTTTCACAAATACTGAAATCATGACCTTATCTGTTAACATGATGTGAAATAATTTCTTGATATTGGGTTTGCCACTAAAAGTTAGCAACTTTTCTAGTATGCTAACGCTTCTAAATGCTAACAATAGCAGCAGAAATGCATAAAACCAGGATATGCTCAGCTAACACTTTGATTGCCAACATAAAAGATTCTCAAAGCAACTGTTTAAGATAAATATAATGTATACTATAAATATTACCAAGTGCAAATATGACAAAAGCACCAAAAGTGGTTAAAAGTGTGAATTGCTAGCCTTACAGTTCCGGTGCTAACTGTAGGAATTTCACTCATCACAACAGGACCAGTAAATTTGAGCTGGTCCTCAAATTTGCTGAAACTACACAAGATAATTTTTAAACAAATTATCTTGTATATTAATACAGAGTTATTCCTTAAAGAATGCAACAATTATCCAGAACAATAGTTTGCTTGTAAACAAAGCTAAGTGCTAACAGACTTAAGCATGAATAGCTTAAAGTAGGAACCAAATTATTTTGATGCCAACTGCAGACATCAATGAAGAGAAAGAATCTTTTGTCTACACAAAACATTTAATGTTGACACTGTATATTGTTCTTACACTAAATTAATGAATAAAGCGGAACTAATGCTAAATCCTGATACACTGCAGCAGCAGTAAACTTCAATCAGGAAACGCTACGCTAACTAGGCTTCTGATACCGACTGAAAACATTTTATTCCTAAATATTTAAGACGTGTTGCTACTTTCACATGTATGCATAACAACAACACTCTATGCCACAGAAAATTAACGAGATTATTATTAGCTTGCTAGCAAGGCTAAATGCTAATACGTAACAGCACAGGTAGCTGAAAGCAGAACATGCAAGGCTAACTGTTCTGATGCTAACTCCAGACAACTCACATATTTCATTAAAATCAAACTTATAGGTATCAACACAAATATTTAACTAATAACTTCAGTATATCATAAAAATTGTTTTGACGAGTAGCACAAAGCAAACTTGCTAACTATGATAAATGCTAACACAAAGCAGGAGAAGTAAGTAGGAAATGCTAGGCTAATGGCTAATGACACTGTAGAAAACTCAACATGATTTTATTACTACAGCCACACATTCTGAAGCTGTGATCAACTTTTTATATTCAAAGTATAATAAAATGTTGGCCACAATTAACAGGAACAATGTTAACTAGCCAACACAAAAGTAGAACAGTAAAATTACCTGTAATATTGGATATTTAGTTATATTTATGTCTCGTTGTCAAAAGAAAAATGGTACAATAACTCAAAATGATTTTAATTTCCAATTTCCAAACGTGTGTAAAGTGTATCAGTGAATTTATTTTTTAAAATTGATCTTTACTTCATGAAGCCCTGCCGAACGGCAGAGAATCAAAGCAACAAGTATGAATTCAGTTTTAATTTAACTTACCTGGATAAAGTAGGTTAAATAAAAATCAAAATAACGCAATGATTGTCAGACCTGTTTAAGCCACTTGATAGATGTATAGATGCATAAAGAATAGAAATACCCTTTATTGGCCCACACTGGGGAAATTCATGACCAGGAGAACTGAGTAACGAGAAGATTAAAAAATTATATTTTTAAATTGGTTTTCCGTAAAAACTATAACGCTACATTTAATAAATTGATCAACTTGAGGAACAACATATCCAGTATAGTTCAGTGCAGTTGGAAGTTAATAAAAACCCAACAAAACAAATGTGGGAACATTAAAACAAACAGATTCAAATGTCCTGGAAGTGTCGGTTCTTAAAGTGACCAATAAAAGGTTTGGTTTTCATTGAATTGAAACTTTTTAAAAAATGTACTTTACACTGAAGCAGAGGATTGTTTAAGTTATTTAAGACAAAGGATGAGAAAAAACTCAAGAGTTTAACAAAAAGATGACAGATGGTTGTTTTTAGGAAGGGGAAGACCAAAGGCTCTTCTGTTGCTTCTTCATCATGCTCTCTGATCTGCTTCCTCTCTTTCAGAGTGTTTGTGTTCACAGCAGTCAAGGCAATACTGTCACGTAAAATTCATTTTCCAATCCCGCATGCAGACCAAGCTTTACCTTCCTGAACTCATTCTGACATATTCTCAAACAACCAAACCTCTCAATTAAGAAATGATCAGATCTGGTACCACTTCCTGTTTCCTGTCGCCATATTGGTTTTAGATGTTCAGTGGTGAGCACCGCTAACAAAAAGCTAGCTGTGCTAACGCTAACGCAACAATCATAAACCTAAGTAAAGCACTATACCATCATGGTATTTAGCAAAAGCTAATGCTAACATGCTAAATTCTACCAGGTAGATGTCTACCATCAGTGGTGGGAATCGTTAACTAAAAGGTTAGCTGTACTAACCCAACAGTAGATTTTAAACTGTATACTGTAAAACTACAGTAATGCATTCTGGGTACAGAATAAAAAGCATTTGATTCACCAAATCAGGGGAGGAGAACGTGAGGATTGTTGTGAAGAATATTCTGCAAGGATATGAAACTTTTATCGTCAATAAAATGTTGAAACTGCTTCAACAAATTCTGCTATTTTATTTGGAATAGAAAAATATGACCTCAGTGAACTTTAATGTTAACTTTTTATTATCTAAATGACACATTTACACCTCCAATATCTGCAACAAAATCCTAATTTCCAGATTTTATCTTCAATTAATTTCTGAATTGTCCCAAAAATCAAATTTAAACGGTAAAACCTTTTAAATCCGTCTTTAAAAGACTACAGCCCCCAAGCACCTGTACAAGTTTAGGAGAAGCTAACTGTGCTAAATGTTTTCAAAGTCAGCTAAAGCGCTAAGCTTAAAATTAGCTCAGCTAGTATTAGCACTTTAGCTGAAGTGTGCCCACCACTGCTGTCAGGAACTTTAACCTTTAACCTCCTGTTTTTTTATTTTTCATTTCTCTAAGTGTTTTATTGCCCAACTTTCTGACGGCTCATCCACTTCTGGGAATATTAGCAGCTTGTGTTGTGAAAACTGTTCAGATTATCATAAACCTATCCAGCCCCTCCCAGATTCTTGGCCAGTAGCAGTTGCTGCTCTTTCTTCTTCTTCTCTGTGAGCTTGGTCTGCACGTCTCCGTCCGGACCATAAATCCCAGCTTGCTTTGCTACGTGGTTTAATGACAGTATAGTCCTGTGTGTGTAAACACTGATCCAGATGTGAGTCAGGCGACGGCTGCAGCTGCTGTGTGTGTGTGTGTGTGTGTGTGTGTGTGTGCTGTACAGGTTAGGCACCGGGGTTCTCCCTAAAACTGCCAACAGGGCACGTCAAGCGTTTATGCATCTCCGACAATCTGCTGCTTCAGGCTGGAGGTGGAATGGACTGAAATCCGGTCTCTTAGTTTCACCTAAAGATCCAAAATCCTTCTGGCAAATTTATGTTCCTCCAAACATCAACACAGACCCTCATCTGCTTAGAAACCGTCAAACATTGGACCTAAGACAAGGTGCAGTTCTAAGAAGAACCCGGCTGCCTGATAAAGGAGCAGACAGTCGACATCATGGATCCGGTCACCGCTGCCCTGCGGCGGAGCGGGTCGGGTTTCCAGAACGACGGACGGTTACCGGCCGGAGCTGCTCAGGCTGTTCATGAACTCTCCGCAGAGTTCTTCTCGTTTCAGGGAGGGTGGGCTGTGCAGCAGCCCGGAGCGCCGCCTGCTGGCCGCTGGGGGGCAGACGTCGGGCGCAGCGGGGTCATGGCTTCATGCTGGGGCGGGGCAGGAACGGTGCGGGAGACGAGGTCTGAGTTTGTTCTCAGAGCGTCCGTGGAGCTCGGACCGGAGCTACGCTGCAGACTGAAGCTCAGCGTCTTTATCTGAGCCGCAGGTTTGAAACACCTCAACAAGATTAGCAGCAGGGTTGCAAAGCCGGCCTCGTCGTTTGCTTTTTTATGTCTCGTAGCTTCAGGTTTTCTGAGCAAACAAGCCTTTAAAGTGAAAAAAATATTCAGGTATCCCTGTTTTTTTAAACTTCAAAGATCTTTTTCGTACTCAAAAGTCGTCTTGTTGTTGGCGACTGAAGGGCGAAGAAGGGATGGCGAATACCACGGTGGAGGGAGGACGGGGGCTCGTTACCCAGGGTCTCACGGTCGCCCCTGGTTACCTAGAGGAGGGGCTACTGCACTCGGAGGCGGGGCAACAGAACTGATGGGCGATGTCATCGTCTTCGTCCTCTCTGAGAGACAGACCAGCAGACAGACAGAGAGGAAGAGGTAAAAGAGGAAGAGGGCAGAATGGCTTTCATTTGGATTTGCAGTACCGCGGTCAGCCACCAGATGTCACTGTTTGCTCATCTGTGACTACAAGCAGAGGTGAAGCAGTGTCCCCTGGGGGCCTGGGGGCCAAAGTGAGTCAGTAACACAGAAACTACCAGAGCCAGAGGTCAACAAAGTCACTTCTGACCCTGAAAGTTTCCACTGAGGCAGAGAGGACAGGAAGGAAGGATGAATGGATGACGATGGAGGGAAAGCCGAGCTATTTTTAGGACCAGTAGCACACATTAATGCAAATGTAATGCCTAAAAGTGCAAATTAGTGCAATAACCGCTGCGGCTGTGATTTTTAAGCAGGGCTGTAATCCATCACTTTGATCCCATTCAGCAGTTTTAACTTCCCTTGTCTCATTTAAATAATCTGACGAGTTTTACAGATTGTAAATCAGCCGTACGAGGAGATCTGCGGTTTGAAACGAGCAAAGAGAGATAAAGAGTCCAGAATTAGGTTTGGTCATTTTAGCTAAATGTCTTTTTAAAAGGCCGACGGCCCAATAATTTCATAACGAAGTCCCTTAAAACCAACTGAAACCAGTCAGATGTTCCATCAGCGGTGCTTTCAGGAAACCAGTTTTCAGATTCTCTGAATAAAGAAGAATCTGAATCTGTTCACTGCGCCGTCATGTCTGCAGTGAGACGTTTCCCGCAAAACTGGGCAAAGTTCAGAGGTTTGGAAATTCATCGCAGTTTAGACGAGATGGAAGAACAAACTGCGAGGCTCGAAGACGGGATTAAAACATTAATCCGTCTATAATGAGGCTGCGGTTTCAGTATCTTAATAACAGATTCATTACACACAGACTGATAAACTCAAAGTGTTTATTTCCGTTTAATTTGATGATTCTCTAGAAAAACAAACATTTGATCAGAAATGTTAATATTGCCTCTGATAAACCCACTGTAATGTTCTGGTCTCATGACGGCCAGAACAGAAAGGGTTAAATTTAGATTGAGCTAATTCCTGAATATTTCCACTGAACTGTGGTGATGTGGATTAATGTGACCTGTCCTAATCAATTCAATAAACTAGGAAAGATCGCTGACAACTGTCCAGAAAAGGTCATTGCCAAAGATGTAGCTGCCCAGAATGCTGTATTGGTGGAAGGTTTAGTGGAAGGAAAAGGTCTGTCAGCGAGAGGAGCTCCAAAAAAAAAACAATATGCAGTTAAAACAAAGATTTTAAAGAGACAATAACGTAAATGTGTTTTATTCTGCAATATTTAGCCTAAAATGCTCTCAGTGCTGCCCTCTCTTGGTTAAATGGTGGATACTGCAGTTTAATTGTACAGTTTGGTTGCCGTATAAAACCATCTCACTCAGACATACGCCCCCTGGTGGTCAAGAGCTGGAACAGCGAGTGTTGATCGATTTGTTTGGACTGGGCCTCCTCTGCTCCGACTGCATGACGACCAACTGACAGCAGAGCTTAGGAAGGGGCGGGGCTCCACTGCTGCAGTGATTGGTCCATTCATGTGACGTCATCATAAAAGTGTCCAATGAAAACAGAGATTTGTCACTAGTCTGAGTCTCAGAAGTCACTAAATACAGGAGAAAAAGTCGCTATGTTAGCAACAAAGCTTCTTTGTTTCTGACCCCCCCTCAGTTAGCCACGCCCCCAGCGTCCAGGCCCCGCCCACTTTGGTGGAACGTTCCAACATTTATTTTCTTTCATCAGGAGTTTAGTTGCACTTTACACCGAGTGACCCGGGTCAGACGTTTTGGGTTCTGGTGGGATTTTGGCCCATTCCTGGTGGAACTGAATCAGGTGTGGAGGCTTCATGATGGCCGCTGTAAACATAAACCTGGAAGCCATTTTGGAACCAGTTCAGCGGAAGCTGAAGGTCGTCTGGACCCATCAGGCTTTCACTTCCTGGCTGATTTCTACAGATGTTTTCACTAATGATGTCGTCTGTTTGATGAAGTGCAGCAGTTCCTCCTGCAGTAAAACGCCTCAGCATGATGCTGCCACCGCCTTACATTAAGATGGTCAAACCTCCATGAATTCAGCCTGTAGGAGGAATGGGCTCTTCCTCTCTGAGCAGCCTTCCAGCCCAGGACTTGTTTCTCGGTGGATAATGACCCTTGACCCCGTCTCACCAGCATTTTCAGATTTCTCACCAGAACCCCAGAACCCGTTCAGGTCCGGGACAGAAAGCATTTACTGCATGTAATGATTAAAACCTGAAGCTTCTGAATATCCTCCATCACGATGCTCCTTCTTTAGAAAACAGAAATAATTTGGGGATTAAAATATCTGGACGAATTGAAAACAAATCTTATTCACTGTAATTTTCTGAGAAAGAAAAAAAAATATTTTCTTTAGTTGCACCAATAAAATATCAGTTAAAATGCACCACTAAGTGTTAAAGTTTAAATGCTAATTTATTAGAATTACTGACATAATTATAATTTTCATCTATTGAAAAATGACCACAGATGGAATCTGAACGTTTTTGTATTTAGCAAATGGACCAGAAATGAAATTAAATGTCAACAAACTTTAGTTTTTTTCCTATGAAAATGAATCAACATATTTTTATTGATCATATAATTCCACAAATTGGAATTACAAAAGTAAATTCAAAGCAGTTTAGTAAAAGGAAAATGTTTCCATAAAAACGTTTTGCGGTGGTCGTAGCCGCTCTCGAGTAGGCGGGGCTTAAAGCTGAGGCGTCTCCTCTGATTGGCTGATAGATGATGAGCACTAGTGACATCACTGAAATATGAATTTATCATTTACAGCCGTCATGATTTTTAATATCTGATCACATGAACTTATTCAACTCGTGACAAATCCAGCAACTTTTTCTGGTTTAATTGGAAACGTTGGCGCCATGTGAACCCGCCAGTCGCTCCGCAGCAAACGGGACGTAAACACAGTTCTTTTCTCCACAGACACCAAAATAAAAAACCCGATTCAAGATACATTCAGTTACATGTTGATGGTTCAAAATTCCTTTGAAGATATCTCAAATTACGTCAGCAGATTCTGAAATTCAACTCGTCAAAACTGCATTTTTAGATACGTATTAACAAAACCGTCATAAAATGCTACAAAGTAAAAGAAGCTCAGAAGTTCGGGGCATGAAGAATCTGAACTTTGTGAATTGAAAAATCCAGCATGACTGGAAGTTAAAGATCCAAGAACATCCTGCAGACTGAAAGCTTCACTTCAGCTCCAGGAACCAACTTTTAATCTAGATTCTTATAAAAATACACGTAAAACTTTAGTGAATTTAAAAGACGATGCTGGAACCATGAAGTAAAAAAACTTTACAGTTTAGTTTACAGCACATAAAGTTTATCCAGAAACTGGAACTGCTGAAGGATCAGAAGTTAAAACAAAGATGTAATAAAGTATTTAAACGTCGCGTCCAAACTAGTCAAATCAGAAAATGTAAGTTTGTTTTTGTGTTTCAATCTGAAGTTTGTGTTTTTTTTCGGTTATGATGGGTTTGGATTTGATAAGTCACTGGTCTGTTTGATGGAGGAGATGAGGGCGAGCGAGGGAGGAGAGAGAGAGATGAGGATGATGATTGTGTTTTTGGGGGAAAAGGTGGATGAGGAGAGAGTTGGAGGCTGAAGAGGCTGCTTCACCTTTACGCTGAGTGAGTGACTGAGTCAGATTATCATCATTATTACTATTAATGCTGCAGGTTTTCAGCAGCGGGGATCAGAGCGAGGCGCCGTTCAGAGCGAATTTCTGGACAGACGTTACAATTTACTGCCAAGATGAGGCTGAACAAAGAAAGAAAACTAAAATTAATGAGGTATTTAAGTTTTTACCCATCTGATGCCGCAGTCTGTCTGCAGATATCAGACAAATTAACTCAAACTACTGCGAAAATAAAACGTCAAGATGTAGAAAAATATTACATAATTCATAATTTAAATAATTAAATGAAATCAAGGGAAAAAATCCCTCCTTTGAAATAAAAAATGGTTAAAAAGTCAAAGAAATGAAATTCAGTTATGATATTTGCATAAAATTTGAATAAAATATGAATATATAGCAGTTTATTATAAAGTGACTAAAACGTAAGATTTTGTCCAGATGTAAAAAACATTTGATCTTTTGAAATAATAAATAATAATAAACGACTGGAAGCAATCTGCTGCGTTTCCATAGTTACAATAAACTTCAGATTGACTAGAATAATAAATTTTTTTTTGTCTTGAAGTGACGTGGAATGAAAGGAAATATATGACATTAATTAGTCGATTATTGAAATGATCTCATTTAATTTATCTGGAGTTTTCAGACTAAAAAAGGTCATTTTCTAAAAGAACAAACATTCAGAGCAGCAAATAAAACAAAGCTGCACAAAAATTAAAACATTTTGACTCTAAGAGTTAAAAAATGTGTAAATATGTTTAAACTCCTCAAGTGTCAGTTTTAGCTTCACCTGGTTCAGATTCTGTAAAACATTATTTTAAACATCTTTTAAATTATGTACATTTTCATAAATAATCCTCAGATCAGCCTTTTTACTGTTCAGTGGAGCAGAAAGGCCTGAGTTTCCACATGTCAATATTAGAAATATTATTTTAGCGGAAGATTCTTCATTTATTAAAATGTTTATTTTCTTATTTCAAAAACAAAAATAGAATTAAGTTCTTAGTTTTTTGCATTTTTAATATTGTGTGAAATTAGCTTAGGTGGCTAAATGAAAAGCCTGGTGAATGTGCCAATTAATCGTCAACGTGATCCGTCACCAAGCTGTATATAATAATGAAACCTGGGAAACCAGCAGATGCCTGATTCGTTCCCTAACGATCCTCATCGTCTTCGTGGCTAAATTCGCTCTAAACGAGCTCACAACCTTTCCCTCCGCTCCCGACGGGTCAGGAAGGAGCCGCCGGTGGGTGGAGGCAGAGCGAGGAGCAGCGGGTGAGGCAGGTGAGGTGGAGGAGGTCAGGGGGAGGTGGAGGGACTCTGGCCCTTACCTTGCCTGCTCGTGGTGCTTGGCGGGGGGCAGGGCGCAGGGAGGCTTGGGCAGGCGGAGGCGCGCGGGGCAGCAGTACTGATGGTAGGTGGCGTGGCTGTTAGGAGGTAGACTGGAGGAGTAGAGAGAGGAGGAGGAGGAGGAGGAGGTGGAGGAAGGAGTGGTGATGCTAGTAGGGTTGTTGGAGGTACGACAAGAGGTGGTGGTAGTAGAACAGGTGGAGGAGGAGGAATAAGACCTGACAGAGAGGGATAGAAAGAGAGAGAGAAAGATAGAGAGGGAGAAAAAAGAGAGAAAAATAAAGTCAAGAGAGGAACAGAGAAAGGTAGACAACAAGAACAAGAACAGACAGGCACACAGAAACAAACACCATTAGCACGGTTAGCACGCTGTCAGCAACAGCACAAGCAAAAAGCACACTTTCATCTATTAGCATTAGCTTAGCACACAGAATAACAGCCGCGTAGCATTAGCACACAGTGAGCTACAATTAAACAGTCTTAGCTAACAGTTAGCACACTACGTCTTACCAGGTTAGCATTACCTTAGCAAACAAAATCAATCACAGTTAGTACGGAGTCTTTAAATACTTGCAGTGCCGTGAAAAAGTATTTACTCCCTAAAAGATTTCGTCTGTTTTTATGTCAAACCTTCATGTTTCAGATCATCAAACTGCTGTTAGTGACAGAAATAATCTGAGGGGAACAACAGCTGCCATCATTGGTGGCAGTGAATTATTTAAACGTTTATAAGCAGCTACGGCAGGTTTCCAGGCCCAGACCATCACACTTCCACCACCATGTCTGACTGTTGCTATGACGTTAATTTACTGATAAAACAGGACATATTTTTCTAAAATGTGTCCGTCTCTCTCGTCGGTCCAGCACAGATTTTTGTATTTTTTAAAGGTGAGACGTGCCGTTGTGTTTTGGGTCAGTGGCGGTTCTGGTCGTGGAACTTTCCCATCATGTCATCAATCAGGCTTTATGTAAAACATGAACTGGGTGAGGCTACAGAAGCTGAACCACATAAATGTGGCTCATACCAGAAATCAGTTTAATTTGAAAGGGAGGTGATTATCTGGTTGGTTTGGCTAGCCTCGTTTCCTACACATGAAATCTCTCTTCATTCTGTTAATGAATGAAATAATCTACAGCTGCTTAGTCAAAGTTAAAAACTGCTAAATTTATTTGATGATCTGAAACAGTAAAGTGTGAAAAAAATGCAAAACCAGAAGGAACCTGCAGGGATTCAAACACTTTGTCACAGCAACGCATCGCTAACATTTAGCATTAGCATACAATCACAGGTGTTAGCTTAACAGAGTATCAGCTCATGGTTAGCACACAGTCAGTCTCGGCCATTAGCACTAGCAGTTAGCATCAAAGCGGTACATGTAAACTGTACAGTGAGTCAGGAGGGGGAGGATGATGCACAGATAAAAGGTTTTTTGTTTTTATTGTTTTCAGCTCAACCGCTAACGTCCCAATCACTGAGGATTGCTTCTTAGTTGGTTTTTTTTTTGGCGTTTCCTCGTCAAATGTTGCTCATGTTCAGCAGTTTAAACCTGATTTATTCTTAAAACATAAAGGTTTACAGACTGGTTAGGGTCAGGATTTCAACTAGATGAGTGGAAATTTCACAAACTACACAATAAAAAAATGACTTGTGTTTGGCGTCGGATCAAACAGGCAGTTTGCAATGTTGGTGTTGGGATTATAAAATACATTTAGATTATCCAGATTAATGTGGATTATACAGTATGCATCCTGCTTTCTATGTTTAACAAAAAAATTATATTTATTGGCTTTTTACTGTAAAGTTTTCTAACTATGACGCTATAAACCAGTCGCCTATTGGTGACAAATTAAGAAAATGTATCAAATCAGCCCACAGTTAATAACAACTAAACATCCAGTCTCAGGCAGCTGCAGGATCGGACCGACCCGACCCAAATCCTGTGAACCTGCTAATGCTGCATTTAACCCGCTGCTGGACGCTCAGGTAACCACGGCAGGCTCCCCCAGTATGGTGGCCGTTCCAGTTTACCCACTTCCAGTTTCACGTCAGAAATACAGGAAAATTCAGCGACTGAAGCTGCGCAGTGAAAATGTGTTTCATTCTCAGTTAAATGTTTGTCTTGTAAATACCCTGGTTTTCCTTTGAAAAAACATCTGAACCAGATCTAAACGGCTCAAAGACGTCCAGGCTAAAACGTTGTTAAGTCTGATCTGACAGCTGAAGTTGAAAAGACCTGAAAACATTTTTCATCATCAGATCATCAATCTCAATAAAACATCAACAATTAGGGAGATTGTAAAGAAATAAAATACATCAAACATGTCTTACAAATTCCCCAGACGTGGAGCGACTGAGTCTTCAAGTGAAACACAATATGAGCCGAAGTTCTGCTGAGTGTTTTGGTTATTACTGTGGTTTGTAGCAAAACAAATCAATCAATCAATATACAATCATTTGTATAATAATTTCCAATAAATCAGTTGTGTAATCTCTAAGAAATTTCCAGGGAAGTACTGGATTAAATATGCTAATGTCCATAAAAACTCCTGGTATTTTCCGGTGGATTGTAGGAAAATGCATCATAAATTATGGAAAAGTTTCCTGGAATCTATTTTCCATAAAAGTTGCAGAGACGTTTATTCTGTGTGATAAAGTCTTAGCTCCGGTTCTTACGGTTCTACTGACATTAAACCCGAACCAGAGGTTTGAAGTGTTGCACACTTTAAAAAACAGGTAGAAAATTACAAACGTATATTTAGAAAGCATCCATGGTTTGTATCAGCTCAAACTAATTTTAGCTGATTTAATCTCACTAACTGCGTTTCCATTATTCATAAAATTGTGCAAATTGAAATGACAAAAATCAATTTGTTTAATTTAAACAGGGCAATTTAAAGCAACAAATGTTTTTTGAGGAAAGGTTTTTGCCCTGGGATGAGGTGGCTTTTTTAGTTGGAAATGGATGCATTTTACAAAACTGCAATGCAAAAACTTTTGTCACATCACATAATTCAAGTGATGAACAACCGAATGTTAATACCGGCTAAAACGCAAAGGACGAATCATCACAGTTTAGAAATTTAGTTTCTTCAGCATCAGCAGAACACAGACAAAGATTCGAGAACATTTGAAACTAAACGACTCTGAGTGCCACCAGTCAGCGGATCTTTAAACGTCTTCATGGTGACCATGAACAGAGTTTATGCTGCCAACGAACTTTACTGAGTCAAAGGAATATCCAGAAGAGTTTCCCACAAGCAAAGAACCAGAAGGTTTTAGAAAACCTGCAAACAGCTGAGAAAGTTTCTTCCATGGAAACAGTGAGGAATGCTCTCAGGCCTGCTTCCACTGAAAGACTCCACTACTGAAGAAAAGTCATTTAACAGCAGAGCAAACCAATAAAACACTGGAAGAATCGAAACTGAAACTTTGTTTCTTTTCAAATCACCAGAAAGCAGAAAACCAACAGAGAAGCTTTGACTTAAAGCGTTTGAAGGAAAGATTAATATTTAAATGTTCCTGCTAAGAATCAAAAGTAGAAACAAGAGGATTTTTCAGCCAGACATGAAACCCGAACAGAAAGCAGCCACAGAACCTCTCAGCTGGTTTCAGAGGAAGCAGAGGTCAAAGGTCAGCCCGGTCAGACATCCAGGTTAAATCCAACCACAGAGCTACAAAAAGAGCCGAATCTTAAAATCTGAAAATGTTTGTGACACGTCAGAATCACACCTGAGCGACGCAGGAGGTGACCGTTTGTTTCTTTGTGTTAATTACTTCTGGTGTACGTTTCAGTCCAACAGAAATATGTTTATTTTGTCACTCTGAGCGTCTCTGTAGCGCGTTGCTCCCGTTAGCCTTTAGCTTTTAGCTCTGCAGCTAATTAAAGCCAAAACTCAAGGTTAGAACGAATGCGTCTAAAAGTCATCAGCTGCCAAATCTGGACTGTCATTGGTTTAGAAAAGCAGCTTGAAGCTTTTCTAACTTTGCCTGCATTTCTCTTTCTATGCAGATTTAATTGCTTCTCCATCAACATGATGTAAATTATTACAGTCGATTTCTAAGTTATGTTTGTAGAGAGCAGCAGAAATGTTTCTTTGATCCCATCTGAAGCGACAGGCTGCTGATCTGCTGCAAGGCTCAGCTTTCATCGCCATGGCGACCAGCTGCAGGACTGATGTGACCCTGATGTCACAGAGTACAGCCGCTGTCCACTTCCTGCTGGATCTGGGATGCTGTCATCTTATGGTAGGCAAGTCTAATGAGACGTTTTAAAAACTGAAATGCTTTCAAACTTATGAAAAAACAATAACATTTAAATAATGTTTTGAATGGGCCTAGTCAAAGTCTGGACTTAAATTGTATTGAGGTGCTGTGGAATGTCCCTTTCAGGCCATTAAGGCTGGAAAATTCTCTGAATAAAAACTGAAAAGGAGAATGGATCAGATTTTAATTTCTCCTTTTCAAATTATTAAAAGCCGCAAAGTGACAGTTAATCACAGAATATCCTATAAACTTATGTTACCCTGAATCTGCCACAAAGAGTTCAGATTAATCAGATTAGCTACAAACCCTGAGACCTGCTAAGATGTCTGCTGATATTATTTACACACTGAAATACTTTGATCATAAGTTTTACAACACAGAAAAAGAAACTACAGCTTCATCCGCGTGCCTCTCTACAGAGCATTTACATTTATTATTATTATTACATTTATTCTATTGTAACGTTAGTCAGATGATTTGGCCTTATTTATTAAATTAAATGTTTAGTAGATGGAGGAGACGTGAAAAATCCAGAAATAAAATACGCTGTGTAGAAAAAAGCCAATGATAAGAGGAGAAAGGCCAGGCGCTCTAGCACCACCTAGTGTCCATCTGTGCACATTGCTGAACACGAAGCTGCACTTTAACAACCCGTTTCTGATGCATTTCTGGTTAAAATGCGACGGATCGTCCAGGAAACCAACCGGAGGACATGAAGTCAGAAGTCATGCAAGAACAGCGTTACTGTGAGCTAATATTACCCAAGTAAAGTAGAAACTACTCCTACTTACTATCTATTCTCACATCAAGTTATTAAAGAAAGGAGGGTTACTTCTCCACACAGGCTTGTTGGTTTAGCAAAGGACAGAAAAACAATCAGCACCACTAAGAATGAAGATCTGCTGAACAACAGGCCGGTTTGATGTTTGCAGAAAGTTTGGTGGCCTGCAGAATCACCGATACATTCAGCGACAGTCGGACGGAAACAGAGACGCTGCAGCTTCTGCTGCTCCAGAAACCAGGTTGTCAGGGGCAACGGTGTAAATGAAGAAACGCGTTGTCACGGTAACAGGGGCTGCGTTTAGGTGTTTTAAATAGATCCGCCCCGGCTTCAGCTCACAGCTGATTCACCGTTTCCAAAAGGTGAAAACCTCCTCACACCGAACAGGATGTTTCCCTCCGGACCGATGCTGAACGCATCGGGACGCAGGGGACAGAGGGGACGCAGGGGACGGAGGGGACGGAGGGGACAGAGGAGACGGAGGGGACGGAGAGGACAGAGGGGACGGAGGGGACGGAGGAGACGCAGGGGACAGAGGAGACGGAGGAGACAGAGGGGATGGAGGGGACAGAGGGGACGGAGGGACGTCCTGGTGTCCTGAGGACCTCCGCTCAGTCCTCCGGTTAGAAGGGACATCCTGAGGACAGAGGGGACGTCCTCTGGTGGACATCGCCGTGGCAGCCATCGGACGCTGCAGCCTCTTGCGTGTCTCCGCAGAGTTTAGGATCGAGTCTCGCTGCCATTTATTAAAAACCACGAAGTCGTTTCTGTCTTTCTGCTGCTTTAAACCAGGAAACTCAACTTTCCTCCCAGCTGCAGATGCAGAGCTGATCTGGCCTCTGCTTGCACATCCGGATTCTGAGCTCTTATTTTATTTACATATCTTAATGCCAACATTAACCTTATCCCTCACCACAGAGTAAATAATGTTATTTTAACCCCTTAAACTGCAGTTTTACCAAGAAAAACATGAATAGTTTATTTGTCTGTATCTATTTGTGTGACGTTTTTTTCCTCCCGAATAAATTACTCCACCTTTGACCCTTTGACCCAACATGTCAAACACACAGAAAACTGTCTCTAGTATCACTTGAAATAAGACAAAACTAAGCCGTTAGCTTTGGCTGTATTTACCCAGAATGCCCTGTGCTGTAGTCCACTTCCTGTTTTCGGAGCGGTCTCCGGTCCGCCTGGCGTTCACATTCAAACCGAACCAGAGCTCACTTCAACTGAACCCAGACCGGGTTTGGGTTTGGACCAGATGTCAAAGGTCAATGGACCTTACCAAGCTCCGCCCAGAAACGCCCCCTAAAATCCCATGTGGCTGCATGTCTCACAAACAAA
>NW_006800290.1:494436-506390 GCF_000485575.1 Poecilia formosa | reverse complement strand
CTTCATCCTCCACACACACACACACACACACACACACACACACACACACACACACACACACACTTTTCTCTATTGCATAACGTCAGAGTGAGGAAGTAAAGAATGAACTAAGCTGTAGTGAAGGTGGTCTGCAACATGGGGGGTTCCCTCTACAGAACCACTGGTGTAAAGTTAAAAGTGGAGGTGAACAGCTGGACGTTTTATGGTTTGTAGAGGTTTTCCAGAACCCTGAGGCAGAACCGGGTCACATAAATCTTTTGAAAGTGGATCTGACCATCATCTCCAGGTCGGTTCAAAGTTTAAAGTTGAACTAAACCCCAAATCAACTTTTTTTGCAGATAAACTGTAAGTCGGTCCTTTAGGGGCCATTTTTATCATCTGACGACGCCATCATGCGTCATGTTTACAGTTTTTGCCATGTTGGATTACAGTAACCTGTCAATATAACACATATAAATACATCTACTGAATGTTGTGTACAGATTGTATGACAACCGTTTCTCTTGGTGAAGCTTTGTTTAAAAAGGTTGTGGGTGACTAGCGTCGGCATGCTAGCTGCTAGCCTATCCAAGTGCAGACATGCTGTAAAACTACCATTACAACATTTAACGAGTCATATTTCATTTGAATCCTTTTTAATTTAAACTTTATTTAGTTTCTGGAGACCAGAACAACTCGATCCACAGAGTCTAAAGTTTCATTTGTGAGCTGATGGAATATAAAACCTGGAGCAACGCGCCCACACAGCCCCAAGTCTTTCCTCCCCGCCTATCGAAGGAAAGTTTCATCAGTCAGATAATGGTCCCATTTTCTGTGTTTTTTCTGCACTGGCTGTGTGAGCGCTGGAGCTCTGCAGAAGGCCGTGTTTCATCAGGTTTAATGAGGAGACGGCTCCGTCCGGCCCAAACGGCTCGGCCCGGTCCAGAACTGAACATCTTTGCAGTGAAGAGGCTGAAAAACACCATCAGATGTTCAGTTATTGTAAAGTGAGAAACGCATGTGGGAAGATCCAGAAAAGGGAGCAGAATGTTCTGCAGCGATCGCTGGCACTTCGCACTCCCACATCACTCCTGCTCTGTCTGTCGCCCCGCACAACCACGGAGCAGAGAGCATTCTGGGAAGGCAGCAGGAAATGTCTCTGGATCACAATCTCAGTCAATTCTGCAGATTATCTCTGAAGCACGCTGCACGGGACTGCCGGCGGCTCCCTTCCCATCATGCACTGCCACCGTCCTCTGGGGTTGTGCAGCAGATTTATTACCTCGGATGTCGTCAGGCTGCGATGAGAAGCAGCAGACATTTTCCGACAGAAGCTTTCCATGTTCTGGACGGGTATCACAGTTACAGTCTGAACCGAACCTGCAGGTCAACGCGAACACCTCTGGTCCTGGGACAGCGCCGACACAGACACAGCTGCAGAAACACCAACCAGACATGGACAAACCTTCAGGAGTTTAACAACCTTTAACCTCAGAGCATCATGGCTCGTTACCAAACGTCCTTTTTCCACTGACATGTCCACTTTTCACGTTCTGTCCAGAGCAACTACAGAGCTTTCTTAAGGAAAATATCACCGTTTTTCCACATGAACAATAAACGAATTGAAGCTGATTGGTGCGGTGGATGGAAACGTGGCAGCCTTTCCTACAGTGATAGGCACTGACATGAAAACTTGGGCCGATTGCAAACTCTGTTTCAGTTAAACTCCTGATAATCCTTCATCGCCGTCACATGACCAAATACCAACAAACACCAACAACGTCCTGAAACAACATGGAAACAATCGGTCGTTAATGTCAGCCCAGCTTTACTTAATACCGACCTGTTAAAATATGATCAGCATCGGCCGATATCGATGTTGATACTGATATATCTGGCATCCCTGGTAATTACTTCTATTATTTATTTCCAGAGATTTTATTCATTTTTGTACCCGATTTGTAAAAGCCTGTGAAATTGATTTAACCATTCCAACCTGAGAATTAAAATTTTTTAATATGTTAAAATCAAAAGTCTTCTTTGATTAAACAGAGAATGATTGAAGTGTTTCAGGTCTAAATGTCCTTTTTTGGAAATGTTGACTCTTGTCTCTCTGTGACGCTGCAGCTTCAGAAAATCCTTCAGATTTCTGTCGACTCACCAAACGAGAACATGTGCCGCGCTGCATCTGGATCTGCTGCTCTGTGGAAACTAAAAGAAAAGTCACATCAGCTGCTGCCAAACGCTCCTGCAGGCCATCTGGGTTCTGCTGCGGCGCTGCCAACAATCTGCCGCTACCACTGGACTTCACTCGCTGATTAACCCAATTCATGTTGCCAGAACATTTACAAAGGAACAAAGTTAAACATCTGACTACAGCGATGACAACCATTAACTAGAAGTTCACACCAAACCACTCAGTTTTTATTAGAAAGGAATAATATTAGCTTTACATATAAAATATAATTATCAATAATTAGAGTTTTTATGGGGCATCATTAGTAAAGTTAAAGTGAAATATGAACAGAAATAATTTGGTTTATTTAGTCGGTCAGAGAAAATAATTGAGGTTCATTTTTCAGTCTTAATTTCTCCACATTATTCATTAATTTCAGTCAAATTGGATATTTAGTTGGCAAGCTAAACATTTAGCTTTTAACTAAATAACAGAAATGATGAATAATTATTGATTGATTAATATGGAGTTTATATCACGATACTGTTTTAGTCCCATCGCTCTAAGTGTGGCCGTGATAATTTCTCGATCTGGTAGATAATTTGTGGGCAGATCTGAAAACGTTTGATCGAGGCGGCCTACAACCCTGACCCGGCTCCACCGGGTCTGTCAGGAGAAATGACCAGAACAGACTTTAATAAACAGAATGGAAATTATTTTAGTTTTTTTTTGGAGAAGTTTGGTCTGATTTAACTCCAGACGGTGAGTTAAAAAGGCAGATGTGTCTTTTCACTCGGTGTATGTAAACTTCTGACCTTGCCCTTTGACCTAATCCATCTGGTCCTGTCCGGTCCCGGTGAGCTGGGCGGGTCTGGAGGTGACCCGGTCCGGATTCCAGCAGGAATCATGAGACGGATTAAATCCCGAGTGACGTCAGGCGGGATTAGAGCCGAGCGCGCCCGCTGTCATCAAACCATGAAGCACTTCCCTCTCCTCCTTAGGAGCTGTTGCCATGACGACACAGCTCCCCCTTCATCCCACCGGCAGCACGTCTCGTTTCCATGTTGCCAAATATAACAGGGAGACGCGCTGACGTGTGTGTGTGTGTGTGAGTGTGTGTGTGTTAACAAGCAGGTCAGATGTTGAATGGTCACACCATCGATCAACAGCAGAGATGGCGTCTAACCCGGCCCTAATTGGATGGGCCGAGTACGGCGAGCCGGAGGGGACAAGTGTTGTCAGGAGGTAGAAACGATGCGTTTAAACTCAGCAGCAGGTGATTAAAGTTACGACGGAGCGCAATTAGGATTCATTTCCAACCATAAAAAGCTCATTTAACAAATCCAGAGCGTCAGCAGAGCTAAAGGGACCAGAGAACAAACCTTTAACTAGACCAACTCCATTTCTCTGCTCAACCCTTCTTCTCTTATTAGAGTGTGTTCACACCAGCCCAGTTCAGTCCGCTTTAATCCAACTCCAGTCCGCTTTAATCCAACTCCAGTCCGTCTGCCTGGATACTCCGGTTCGTTTAGGAAGGTGTGACTCGAACCAAATAAAAATTCTGGTCCTACAAACGTCGGTCTGGGTTTGGTTGAAGTGAACTCGGGTTCGGTTTGAATGCATATGTGAACACCAAGCAGATCGCAACCCACTCCAAAAGCAGGAAGTGGACTACAGAGCCGGGCATTCTGGGTAAATACAACCAAAACAAATGTGTTAGCCTAGCGCTAGCAGGAGAAAAAACCTCGTGGTCTTTAGCGAAAAGACGAAAGAAAAATCCTCCAACCGCTAAAATCTATCGCCTTTTGTTTGGTCATTTTGTTTCCAGGAAGTTGTGTTCAGTGTCTTCTTCGCTGGTTTTCATCTTGTTTCCTTCAAGGGTTTTGGTGCAGCGCCTCCAACATCTGTACATCTTACAACAGTTCCAACTTTCTGAACTGGATTTACTGAGATGGATCTGGAAAAGCTCCGGAGACCAAACTCTGCAGATTCGGCCAGGTCCGACTGTCTGCAGGGCCCTGGAGAGAAGAGGTGACACCACACACACACACACACACACACACACACACACACACACACACACACACACACACACCTGGCCCGTGGGTGCTGCTGACGGGGCTCATTTTCTGTCCTGTTAGCATCATTAGCGAGGCGTCAGCGCCGTGGACACGGAGCGGGTCAACAGGACGGGAGGCTCAGGTCGGGTCACCAACATGGAGCCCAGTTTGGGTTTCTGGGAACTTTTTGTTGATTATTCAGACGTTTTAAAGGTTATTTTGAAGCTTCAATCCTCCAGCTTAGACGGATCTCTTCCCCTCATGGTTTATCTCACTCTTTATTTCAAAAACAATAGTTTGACTGCTTCAGTCAAAGGTAAAAATAAACAGCAACAGGCATTATTTAAATGGTTCAGAAAGTTCAACTCATAATGTAAACTAAATAATAAAACAAGATAAAGCAAGACAGACAAACCGTTTTCAATATCAGAACCGGCACAGATATTAATATCAGATCGGTGCATCTCTGCCCACCAGCAGACAAAACCTGAAGGGTTTAAATACGGTATGTGGCATTGTAAATCTTCTTTTAGGATTTTGGTTGTAACTGTTGTTTGAGCTTGTTGTTAAGCTGTCGTGGATTTCTGAACCTCCAGCGCAGCTCTCAGCCGGAGGGGTGACAGGTAAAGGTAAAGGTAAAAGCTCTGACACATTCAGAAGCCGTTACATCATGAGTGAGGTTCAGGTCACTTTGTTTATCCCACATGATTCCAGCTGAACCTGAACACACCGTGACTCAAACCTAAAAGGATCTGAGTCACAACCCGAGCCGCTCCGTGTTGGACCGGCTCTCAGCGGCGGTAAATCTGAGTCATCGCTGCGCTCCTCCCCGCTCCACCGGGAGCTCCGCTCCCTGCTCATGTCTGCTGCCACGCTCCACCCGCCAGCCGAGGTTAAAACCGTTTCAGCTGCCGGTGAGAGCGCCGTCCTCAAGCCGGCTTTCCACTGTCGCTTAGCAACAGAGGCTGCCGTGACCAGTGCTTCCCACAAGCAGCCAGTCGGTGTTACCAGTTAGCAGAAAAACACGGACCGGGTGAGGAGAAGCTCTCGGCGCAGAGAGGACACAGAGTCCTTTCAGTTCTCGCTCACATTACAGAAAACTTCCTGCTTCACATCATTCAGGATTAAAGATAGTATTTCTGAGTAGAGGTGGTCGATATGGATTTAAAGTTTTATTACAAGATTTTGCGGTCCAGTTGTGATAATAAAAGTGACTATTATTACTCATTTTTAGGTGGCTGTATGAATGTGACTGTGTCACATCATTTACAGCACCACAAACACAAATGCTGCTCTTGAAAAACATCCCCATGTTTACTGTTCCGCTTTAGGAAACCAGTCACATAAAAAGTGTGATTTGAATCACTAAACTGCACCCTGCAACTGTATTTCCAAATTTATTGGTATTTATTGAACAAACAGTGTTCAATTAAATCGAGATAGCGGTCTTACACCGCCAGCTCGAAGACTTGAATTATTTTTCGGGTAATTAGTTTAGCTTTCTGATGCTAATCCGGTGAGTGTTGGTAGCTGCGCTGCTTTACCTGCTAGCTGCGCTCCGGATGTCCTTTTGTTCCTGCATTAAGCCTCGATGCAGCCGAACTCCGTCAAGTTTTTGTCTTTTAAATGCCATATTAGATTCGTTGCGTTGCATTTTGACGCGCTTCACCACTGAGGTAATTTTCCGCCACAACTCGCAAACTTCCCCATTCACTCAGAGCGTTACAGTTCCACATGACAGGACTTGTTGCCACGCCGGCGCAGTGTGAAGGAAAGAAAAGCTGCACGCGCAGGCTGAGAAGTGAGATAAATGTGATCGGTTTTGGTTATCGGCAACAAGAGACCGTGATCGGCGATCACCGATCATACACTTTTTCACGAAATCGGCCGATTATGATCGGTGGCCCAATGATGCGATAAATGACAGAATATTGAAAGTAAATATGTCATAGCAGATATTTACCAGTAAACATTTTCTTTCCATTAAACACATGGGGAAAAAACAAGCAGAACCACTGACATTTCTTCTTCAGTTAAACATCTGCAATCCTCTGCTGCATCACATGACCAAACAAATAACACCTGACCAGCGGTGGGCACTAGACATTCATTACCCTCTGTGTTGCCAGATTGGGAGAGATTCCACCCAACTGGGTTTCTTTTGAACACGTTGGGCTGAAAGAGCAGGCTGGACCTGATGTTAAAATATGAGCTGCTTTTCACAAATTTTGGCAGGATTTTAGAAAGTGTTCAGGGGTTTTGTACAGAAATGCACAAAACCTTTAAAAATTCTGTTTTTGAACTCATCTTATTAGTCCTTTTATTTTGAAATGATCAATGATTAGTCTCTATGTCGTAACACTGTACAACAGAAATTCCAGAGCAACATCATGATTTAAAACACGCGAGTCTCACTGTGTTCAGTCCTTTGCAGTCCCAGTGGATCTGGTTCTGCTCAGAATATAATAAAGGAAAAGTAAAAACTTTGCTTGTTTGACGTAGCATATTGGCAACAAATCTGCAGTTAGCTGGCAAAGACCAGCAGCCTGAGATTTCCATACAGATATAGACTGCCAAAACTGTTCTCAAATCATTTTTCAAAATCCAAGTATTAAATATTCAAGGGGAAAATCCAAATCAAGTCTCAAGTCTTTGAGTCGTTTATTCCAGTTTTTATCTGGAGACACATTCATGTTGTCAGTATTATGAAGCTATAGCTAACATGAACAGGTTGCTGTGAATCATTAACATCCCATAATAATCTACAGATGTCACTACCTAATCGTAAAGCTCAGTCTTTCACAGTAAAACATATGATCACAATAAAGAAAAATGGCCGATTGGATCTATTGGAGCAGATAACCTAACTAATTGACCTGCTAATATCAGGTAGCTATATTTCTGCCTCTCAAGCAAATAAAATGTAAAAAAAAAATACTCTGTGCCGTCAGTACTTTCTGATATTCTAGGTATTTAATGTACATTTTTCAGGTTATGTATCATGGAGGAGGTCATGGAGGGACTGAAAAGCAAAAGGAGAAAAAGCAGAGCTGACTGAATGAGACTAATGACAGAAACATACGGGCTGTGGTGGGCATTAGCACTAATCAGCTAATGTGCCAATAATGGAGCAATTTTTTTCCTTTAGCACTTTGAAAATGTTAAGCACACTTAGCTTCTAAAGGGCTAATTTACTTGGCTGTCTTTTAAAGTAAAAAGAAACAAAGTTGTGTCTTTGACATGTGATGGGCATCAACAAGGTTGATATTAGCATGCTTAGCTTTAACTTCTGCTTTAGCTTTAGCAGAACTAATGTTTATAATTAGTGCTAAAAGGTTAGCATAGCTAACGTTTTAGCTAATGATGCTCACCACAGCAAAACAGCCAAGTAAGTTAGTGCTTTAGGGCTTATATGTAAAAATTAACTTAAGGGGAGCTAAGCGTTTCTAAGTTAGCCGTGTCCACCGCTGCATATGGCCCGTCTTTCCTTTGTTACGTCACGTTTGGATCCCAGATGGAAACAGAAGGAATCGGTGCTACAAGAACCGGTTCCGGTTCAGCATTAGAACCAGTCTGGCAGACTTTCACACATTGTGATCTGCTGCAGCTTGTAAATTTCAACCTGTGCAGTGAATATTTCTCAGTCATGTGCACACAACAGCCACACTGTGCTTTCCTAATTAGATAGAAGCTCGTCTCCTGCAGCCATTTAAAAAGTTATGCAACAGTTTCCTTCAGAACAACCGGCGCTGCCTGCGTGTTTCTGACCAGCGATGATCAAGCAAAGAAAAGCAAAAAGGAAGTTTAAAGCATCTCTACCTGTCAAGGAAGCTGCAGAGTTAGTAGCGATCAAAGATGAGAACGAGACCCAGAAAACCAGACGATTTCGGCCATTTAAAGAGGAAATATCGTTGAGTGATTAAGCCAGAGCGGCTAGCTGGGCCCGGGTCGGTACGTCTGGTTTTCCGGTTCCTCTCGCTCTCTCTGGCTCTGGTAAACACACGGAAACACTCACGGTTTCTGGTGGTGCAGGGTGTGGGCGTGGTGGTTGTTGGCGGCGTTGGCTCGGTGCAGACGTTCCAGACGCTCCTTCTCCTTCTCCACGAAGTTGGTGTTGGTCCCGGTGCTGGTGGAGGGAACCCGGGTCAGCCGGCTGTGGGCCCGCGGCTGGTCCCTGGGCGGGATGGGAGGCGGCGGCGGTGGCGCTGGGCCGGTGGGCGAGACCGGAGCCGGGATCTGGGTCGGTACAGAGATGGAGGTCGGGTTGGCAGAGGCCAGAGGCGGGACGGGGGCGGCGGCGCTGTTGTAGGCGTGGTGGTGGTGGTGGGACTGGTGGCTGTTGTGGAGTGGGATGGAGGTGGGAGGCGGGGGCGGAGCCTGGCTGTTGTGGTGGTGGTGATGGTTCTTGGTTGCCGTGGCGAGGGCCGAAGGCGGCGGCGGGGGAGGAGGTGGGAGCGGAGGCTCAGGAGGAGGAGCGGGCGGCGGCGGCGCGACAGGTTGCCGATCCAAACGCAGGTCTTTGTTCTCCTGGCTCAGACGGTCCAGTTGGACCTCCAGCTCCTCGATTCGGCGCCGCTGGGTTTCCAGAAGCTTCTGCTGGCTCTCGATGATGTTGTTGAGCTCCAGCAGGTACTCCACGGCCCGGTTGGGACTTTCCGGACTGCCTTGACCCGGACCCTGACTGGCATCCATGACCTCAGATTACCGCGGCGGTTCTGGCTGGTCCGGTTTGGTCCAGAAATGAAAGCCTACTCTACAAGCTAAACTACACCCTGAGGCCCTGAGGCCTACACCTTCAGACAGGAAGTACTTCACCCTCCCCCCCACCTGAGGTGAGTGGGGGGGAGAGGACTTGTCCCTCTGAGTTCTGATGTAAAAATCAAGATGGATGCCCGCCCTGTGCGCTCCAGTTGGGGCGTTGTGTGGAGCGGAGGAGCATTCCCTGCCCAGCCGTCCCACCGGAGCAGATCTCACAGCTCAGTCCTCAGCGGTTCGGTTCTGTTCCTGTCGCTCAGTAAATCCGCATCCGCTCACTTATCTCCATCCAGAACATTATTTTCCAGCAGCCAGACTGGACGGGCCGGAGGATCAACCCGGCCCGAGTCAGGGAACCCGATCACCTGCCGAAACAAAGTCCGCAGCTCCTCTTTCATCCTGCAGAGGGCGCACCATCTGCAGCACCACCTAATCCCTGGCTTCCCTTCGGAGCCTCATGGTGGCCCGGGACCCGGAGCGCTGCTGTGACGGTCCAACGGTTCAGAGTGAAGTCAGATCAGGAAAAGCAGAACTCAGAACTCATCTCCTGGAGGAAGAGCCGGCCTGGTCCATCCTGCATCCAGACCGGATCCCTGAGGCTCGCCAACCACCTCAGATCCTGCTCGTCTCCATGGATACCAGGACGCGTCCGGGGTCTTCCTTCCACATCCTTCCACCTGCAGTCACATGAAGGAAGAAAAAGCAGATGAGAAGCAGAATCAGAGATCAGACCTGCAGAAAACAGCCATTTCTTTCACTCCGTCTCTTGTTCTCTCCATCCCTCTGTTCCTTCCTCACATAAAGCCAGCATCTCCTCCTACACTCCATCTCTCCATCACTATTCATCTCCACACGCCGCCCCGGCTCCACTTCAGCCTGCTTCGTGTGCATCGTTACATCAGTGTCAAATATATTCATACTGCATGTTTAAAATCTGATGAAATTCATAAAACAATGAAAATGTGATGATGTCGGACATCACAAATTTCAGTTCCTTCACTTTTAAGAGAAAAATGATCAAATCTGGGCTTCAACCTGAACAAAATGTCAGAAGACATTGTTTAAATCAGTGGCTTTATATCGTGAAATTAACTTTTCACACATTTTGCCGCATAACAGCCACTAATTTCAGTGTATTATGTTTAACAGCCAAACACAAAGTGATGCATAAAAACTCAAAATGTCACATTAGTTTCCGGATATTTTACAAATGTTGTGCATTTGGATTCAGCTCTCCTTACTCCGAAACGCCTAAATAAAACTAAAATCTTGGAAAAGCAAAGCTCCGCCCCCAAATTTTGAAATATGTCCCAAATGTGGGCGGAGCCAATAGAGACAGAGGGCTTGGCCAATTAGAGGCGGATGGGTGGGGGGTGTGATCAGGACAACAGAACTGTTGCCAACTTAGTGGCTCGTTGCTACTTCTAGCAACTTTTCAGACCTTCTATCAATGTTTTTCAACTATTACTGGAGACATTTGAAGTGGAAAGTATCGGACCCACTGGAAGGTTTGGTTTAACCAGTTTAACCAGGCACAGCCAGCGGCTGAATATATAGAAAATAAGACAGTTGATGTTTTTACATTTTTAAATAAGACTGCCCATATTTGAGGATAAAACATGTTAAAATCACTGCTTTGATATTTAGGTAATCTGGTGTCCCAGCTGGACCTGAACCAGCAACTGGACCTGAACCTGGATGCAACAGGATCTGGACTTCAGCTGATTTTTATCAGCGCTGGTTTCATTCACTTTGATGCTGTGTGAGTTATGTGGCCTCATCTCTACTGAAGCCGACATAAAGTTCTGGTTCGGTCCAACACGTCTTTCTCCAGTGGAGCTGCATGACAATCCGTAATGTTTCTAAATAACAGAGTTTATTGACAGCTGGGCGTCGTCTCTGTTGGGTTTTATTGTCACTTTTTAAGGAAACCTTAAACATCTTGACAGTTAAACATTTTTTATTGTAGAACACTCCTGTATCAGACTGGTCCAGTCAAAGTACAGACCTAAACCCAATTGGAAGTTCATACAAGAACTGAAGAATGATTTTTATCTGCTAATGATTTTAAAAACAGTTTTGTTTTCCTTCTCTGTAAATCTGAACTCAATGTTTTTAGGTTTTTGACTAAAATGTGACAAAAACAGGTTCAAGGATTTGACTAGGCCCTGTGACCATGTCTTCACTGTATTGCTCCAGAACCCTTCAGTGGTTCCAGACCCATAGCTGGACTGGTTCTGGAATCCCGTCCAGAACCAGATGTGGTTTACGCCTGGACCGTTTCTGATGGGCCAACCCGAACAAAACCATGGAAACCAAAGTCTGAGTCAACACACACACACACACACACACACGCGTGACCTGCTGGTCTCTGTTGCAAAGCAGCCAAATCGTTTTAAGCTTTTATATCTTTTCCCATTAAGGACAGTCAATTATTCATGACTCACTAACTGACCCCCTCCCCCCCCAGGCTTTTACCCCCATCCCCCCCTGTGTCCCCCTCCCCCCTCCAGGCTGTCTCCCCTCCTCCCCCCTATACCCCCCTCAGAGATTATAACAACCATGGTAACAGTTTGAACAGATATCTAAAAGTATTTCTTATAAAATACTGCAGTTTTAACACACTGACAACTCGGATGTGCCTGAACTGAATTACTTTTTGTAAAGTGTCTCAAACTGAGTTAAACTGAACTGAAAACTGATTGGAGGAAGAAAACTCATAATATCACCAGAGCAATTATACACACATCAAGGTTAACCGACTGTATAAGACTAGATTATTGGTAAAGAACACCTGTAGTATACACCGGTTATTAGAGATGTGCCGATCAGGTTTTTTCCTGCCGATACCGATATCGATCACATAATTATTATTATTATTATTTTTTTTTTTTTTATCATAAACACTACCGGTTACATTATGTGGAAAAAGGAACCATGAATTCACCTTAATTTAGACAAAAACATGTTTTTAATAACTTTTT
>NW_006800290.1:466066-494426 GCF_000485575.1 Poecilia formosa | reverse complement strand
ATCTGTCTCAGGTTTTAATACTATGTAAAATGTATTTATAGGTTAAGATGCTGCAGCTTTAAGCAGGTTCGGTGTGAGAGTCACTACCAGGTGGAGCAGAAGCGAAGCTCCGTCTGTCAGATATTACTACCTGTAGCGTAGCAGCGGTTCAACAGGAGAGCAGAACCAGCGTCTGACATCGCAGCTCGAAGACTTGAATAACTTTCCAGGTTATTTGTTTAGCTTTCTGACCGTCATGCTAATCCTGGTGAGTGTTTGTAGCTGTGCGCTGCTTTACCTGCTATCTGATCCTCCATATGTCTTTTTTACCGCAGTGAGCCTCGATGTAGCCAAACTCCGTCAAGTATCTCAATGTTTTTATGTCGTATTAGTTTCGTTGTGTTGATGCATTTTGACCTGCTTCAATTTTCCGCCGCAACACGCAGCAAACTTCCCCATTCACTCAGTGGTTATAGTTCCACATCGCTTCGGATTTGTTGTTGCGCGTTTGCGCAGAGTGAAGGAAAGAGGAGACCAGCTGCACAGGCAGGCTGGAAATGAGATGATCGGTATCGGCAACAAGAGCCAATGATCGCCGATCACCGATCATGCACTTTTTCACGGAAATCGGCCCGATTATGATCGGTGACCGATCGATCGGCACACCTCTACCGGTTACACTAGCAAAGCTAATTTAGAGGTTTTACTAGCTGTGAAAACATTTAGTACATTACTAAACTTGTTCTAAACTTGAAGTTGAATAAAGTTCAACATTTGTCTTAGCCAAGTAGTTAGCTGTTTGTAATTGTGCTTTTATTTTGAAGTGAGTGAAGGCTGTTCTTCTCCTCACACTCGCCCTTCCATAACTTTATTTCTAGTGAGAAACAAACAGGAACAAAATAAAACATGGTTAGAAAAGATTTAGCAGAAATCAACACCTATAAAAGTGAAAACATGTAAAAGGTTTCTGGCCTGTTCAGGTCGCAGAGTAACGCCGAGGTTCTTCGCTGTATGCATGTTGTGTCACTGACACATGGCTGAATTTAGCGCGTTAGCCTTTCAACATTAGCTTCAGCTAAATACCACACTGGCGTAGCGCTTTAGCGTTAGCGTAACTAATATGAATAGTGGTTTAGGGTTAGCGGAGCTAACATTTTGGTTTGTAGTGCCCACCACTGCAAATATGACTGAGTGTATTGTGCATTTCTATTAAAACTTTTCACAATAAAAGCTCCAAACATAAATCATATGTAAAACAACTGAAAACTTGTAAGTTTTCATTTCTGAATATGAAAACAATGGTGTATGTTTGATGTGATGAAAGGGTCACCTGGCTGCCGCTCAGTTATGTAATGTAATCATGTTTAATGATGAATCAGAAATACTCCCTATGATGAAAACCGGGACGGCCTGCGAGTTTCTCCTGCAGAAGAATCTCGTTCTGCTGGTGTCGAGCTGAAATGAATCTGCATCCCACACGGCAGCAGCCAGAATTAGGCGTGTGGGCGTTTCATCAGCTGCATTCTTCTCATGCTCCTTCGTACGATCTGGAGCTAATTTAACAGCAGCGTCGGGTTTTTACCGTCACGTTCTGAGCCACACCGACACGCAGCGGCTCCTCCGACCCACGCAGCGTTTACACACAGCCTCCCTCCATCTGCAGCAACACATGTGAGGCGCTGAGCGAGCGCAGGCAGCCAGCACGCTCTGCACAGCGGCCTGCACAGCCAACAGTTAGGTGACACACATGTGAGCATGTGAGAGCTCGCTCACACACACACACACACACACACACACACACACACACACACACACACACACACACACTCTCACGATGCGGCATTCAGAAAGAAGCAACAGAAAAAAATGAAGATAAAGAGACGGAGCCTCACAGGTTCCTCCTGCAGAGATGATGGAGGGATGAAGGTGGAGGAGGAGGATTATTGATCTGAGTTCATTCCTCCTTCGCTGCTGCTGCTATCATCATCATCATCATCGTCATCTCCAGAAATAAAAAAATAAAAACCACACAGCTGCTACTACTCCCAGGTTTTCCTCTCCTGTCGGGGATCAGATGGAGATCAGGTCATGTTTTCCTCCGCTACTGCAGGCCAGGCTCCTTCGCTCCTTCTCCTCTTCCTCCTTCTGCCGACTCAATCGCTTTCTAATTATCATTCCTCTGCGCCTGACAGCCAGCCGTCGCTGCAGCGGGCTGCCGATCTCCGCCGTCCTCAGCAGCGTGTGAACGGACGACGGTCAGGTTACCATCAGAGGGGGGTGAGGGGGGTCTTCCTCCTCTACGTCGCCGTAAAAGAAGAAGAAGAGGAGGAGGAAGAGGAGGAGGTGTTGAGTCCAGATGGATGGATGGATGTGTAGAAGGAGGGAGGCGTTGTGGTGACAGAGGAACATGAACTGCTTCACTGCACAAGCAGCAACATGAGCCACAATGTTCACATATTTACCCAGAGAACGACAAAACTCCACAGATGCTGCAGCATCACGGCCGTGTCAGCGCAGCATCACAGCTGTAAACTGACAGGAGCCACAGAGGCCAAAAAACATAAACATTACGACTCCTCAAACCCAGCAGGCAGCAGCTACGGTTCTAACTGTCACGCAAATGTTGAGCCAACTTTTAAAATGTCTCAAAAAGAAAAAAAAACAGAAAATGTGAATTATGCGCGTCACCATCTACATAAACAGGCTGCGCCGATCAGTTCATCAGATGCTAACGCTGCACATGGCTGTAATAAACAAAGTAAAGTTCACAAGCTAGCATAGACCACACATCTCAGAAAAACAAAGTTCCCTCCAAGATGAAGCAAAAAATAATCAAAACTTTGTGCCTCTGGTAAGGCACAGATGTTAAAGTTCACAACATCAGATCTTATTCAACCAAAGTCTTTCTATCCCTTTCAGTGCATTAAGAAAAGCCAACAGTCACTTCAAGTGAGCCTGAAAACTTTATGAAATTCAAGTTTATTTCAGATTTTTCTGTTTCCATCGACCTTTTCTGATGTGATGCTTCAAATAAACGATGCAAACAAAGTTTATGATGAAGTTTATGAGTCCTTCAGCTGCTCAACGTTTCCCATCATCCTGATCACTTAACGCACTTTAACTCTAAAGCCACATTCACTTGGCTGCTCACACACACACACACACACACACGCACACACACACACACACACACAGCATATCAGGAGGCAGCTTGGGTCAGCTGCCCGGCACAGGAGTTTGGTGAGACTCTGACCCGTTTTCTCTTATTTGTTCCCAATTTTTCCTCCTTTAAAGAAACTTTAAGGATAAAATGTTTAGTTGTTGCAGATATAACATCAATAATTATAAGAAAGTGACGCTGTAGAAAACGCTGACATGACTTGTGTCATTAAGCCTGTTTGGGTTTTGTTTAAGCAACATTTTGATGGATGCTGTGGTGGCGCAGAGGCAGAGTGTGACCCACGTATTCAGGTCTTAGTCCTCGTGCCGGTGGTCACAGGTTCGATTCCCAGCCTGCCAACATTTCCCGCATGTCGTCCCCCAATCTGGTTTCCTGTCAAACTACTTTCAAATAAAGTCCACTAGAGCCAACAAAACCCTTAAATTCTGACACATTTCCATCAGCAGGCAGATAAAGCTGGGAACCCTTGAGCTTCTGGACCAGCTGATGACAGAAGAGGAGCACAGCTGGGATTCGGTTTTATTTTCACGTAAATGCTTGAATTATCAACTTTTTTTTTACTGTTAATGTTACTGAAAAAGAGTCACAGCTTTTATGCTGATCCTGCTGTGACTGGATTGCTTTATTTACTGATGGATTCTTTTTTGTTTTGTTTTACGAAACAAAATCAATCATACAGATGTAGACTTTGAAGTATACCTATTTATTACTCCGTTGACTTATTTTCTCTATATTACAAAACACTGACCACAAAAACAGAGAAATGTGTTTGCTGAAGCAACAGGAACAAGAAAGACCTTCTATCTGGCCAAGAAATTACAACCTTTACAAGAAAAATACAAAACTTATTGGAAGTTCTCATCGAAATTTTAGACATTTGTCAAACCGTCTTTCTTTATTTTTTCTTTATCAGTTGCTTAGTTTTTCCCCCTTTTTTAAACTTTTTTCCTCTATCAAAGATTATTTATCTGTTTCTCTGTCTTTGTTATTTCTCTATTTACAGATAAACCATGCAACATGATGCTTATAATGCAGCGTTCTGATATATGAGAGCATCCAGACTATTAGTGGTAATAAATGTTTGACGATGAGCGTTTCTGGTTCCTCCGAGTTAGAAGCTTCCTGAACTCAGCGAGGCTCCAACAGGCCCTCAGACCTCAACCCAGAAACTGAAGCGAATCAGCAGCCCGAGAAAATGGCTTCAAATTAAACGTTTCATTCTGTACCTGCAGTGTGTGTGTGTGTGTGTGTGTCAGAGAGAGAGAGAGACCAATTAACCGCCAGTGCTAATTAAGGCACGAGGAAAGGCTCGAGCGAATAAAACCGGAACCGGACAGTTCAAAGCTCGTCGGTAAAGAAACAAACCCGCCGAGGGTGAAGTTGGTGTCTTTCTGGCGCGCGCGGACCTTCACGCAGAACACGCACGGACTCATTCAAACCCAGACAGTGACCGTGATGCGGCGCTTCGGAACCGGGCCGAACAGAACTCACCTCCGGCTGCGGCTCGGTGCGTGTCCGCTGCTGAGGAACGAAAATAATCCAAATCACCAACAACCTCCATCTGTCACCATCATCCACTGCTGGGAGCTGTGGCCGCAGACCGCCGCACAGATCCTCTGCTGCTGACAGGATGCGCCACTCTGACTGAGAAACACTGCATGGGGGTGGAGGCACTATGTTAAAGGGACAGTTCAGGATTTTTTTCATAAAAAAGCATAATCATAGTGCTTAATGAAAAGAATATAAAAAGAAATGAATTACTTAGCCAATCATGAAAGGTTAAAGGGCATGAGAGCAAATCAGTTATGAACCTGATCAGGACTGTTGTGAAGTTGGACTACAGGATTTTCACACTTCAATATTTGTGGATTTTTCATGGAAGATCTATTTGCAGACTTTTAACATAATTTAAAGAAAAATGAGACGCTATTGGTTGGCGTCATTCAGGATCCATTTTCCTTGGTGCCGATTGGCTGAACCCTGACGGGCAGAAACACTGTAGATGGTAACTTCTGCAGCAGTGCTAAGATAGTTTCCACTGTGTGTAATAATGAATATTAATGCATATTTGGTGTTTGAACCAAATTCTATTGTATCTGTTTTGAGCAGGAGTCTCCAGTATTTTCAGATTTGAACTATTCGTGGTCGGTAACAGAACCGTTACTGGGCCCGCTGTACCACACTTTCCTCTGTAAAGTTTATTTTTCAAAACAAAACAAATTATACCAAAAGCAAAAATGACACTTTACAGGTTTATAAAACTGTATTTGTATAAAAGTTTGTCTTGATCCAACTCCTGGACCCTCACCAACACAACTGGAGGGAGATAACAGACTGCGGCTTGTTATGCAACGTTTTATTGTTAAATCTGATTCATAATAAAGTCGCACATGGATCATCTGATCTGAAAATCTCCACCTTGTTTCTGTTGACCAGGTTTAAGCTTTCTGACTTGGTTTCCTACTTTATAACTAAACTAGAATAGAAAGATGAGGCTGAGCGTTTGTTAGCGTAGCACATTTCAGCAACAGGCAGTTCAAAATGTTTACGGGATAAAAATAGAAAATATGAAAACATAAAGCAACAAACAAATGTTACATTTTAAAACCATCATCAGGAATCATCATTGAATGTTGGAATAAAGAGTGTAATGAATCAATGTTATTATTAACTAAAGGTAAATCTAAAGGTCTGGTAATCTGGGGTCTGGTCATAAAACCAGATTATTAATCTCAGTAAGTAGAACATAGTGTTTCTAATGATTTGTCAGATTAAAAGCACCGTTTGAAAATATCAAAAAGTAGATGTTAAATATACTTTCCATTAAGCTCACATTTCTGTTTTTAAAGTGATAAACTTCATAACATCATCTGATGTAATATTCTGATATGTCATATTTTTATTAAGTGTAAAATCATCATAAGTAACAGAAATAACGGCTAACAAACTTTCCTCTGAGTATTTCATCTATATAATATGTTTCACTTAAACTTCCTGAAATGAACTTTTCAATAATGTTCTAATTTACTGACCGGGTCTGGAGTTTCTTTAATAAAGTGACCAATCAGAATCTGAACAGTGAAGTGGTTGAAAACAACAGAAGAGTGAGACCTCTGTGTTTTTCCTATCTTTGGAGGCTCTGTGCTTCCTGCAGCTGCACCTGCAGCAGATTCCCGTTTCCTCACAAAGACACATTTGATCCTGCAGATCGTCCCGCTGCTACCTGCCGCTTCAGCGAACAGCAAAAACACGCAGCGCGGATTTAATGACACTCAAAGACAAGATCAATGAAACCAAACGCATTTTTATGTTTCCTCCTCAATTCTATCCACCAATCAGTTAAAATGCATCACTATTCTGTACTTTGACTTATTCTGTTTAGTTTAATATATACACTGAAAACAAGAGAACTTAAAAAATAGTTAATTTGTTATGTAATCGAATTAAATTTGTCAAAATTAATTTACGATTGTTTATCATGAAAACTTAATAAACTTAATTTGATTACTTTCAATAAATTGACATTTTTTTATCACACGTTTTCTTTATTCAGTGTTTATTGCTGATTAACTGACTGTAAGTTTTTGAAGTTATATTTAAAAAGTTATATTTTGAATACAAATTCAAAAATTTGACTTCAAAAAGTCAATACAACTTTTTATAACTTCTATAAATATAAGTTAATTAAACTTGAGATTAAAGAAACTTTAATGTCAAAAAATCTCAGTGATTAATTAACAATCATAAAGAAAACATTTTTACAGGTTAATATTAATTTGCATGAACTGAACTATTTCTGCAGCCTGAAGAAAAGTGAAAAAGTCAGATGGAGGAGGAGCCGTTCAGAAACAAGCTGCTCTGATGCAGAACTGCAGCATGTCTGAGTTCTGCTGCAGCAAAACACTGATTTATCGACTTTACCTTCAGATTGTGAAGGACAACAAAACTCCACAAAAATGCCAAAATGTACTTAAACACTAACAGAGACAACAAACAAAACAACACAATGAGCTTTAATCAGTCAAGAAGGAGAATATAAAAGTTTATCAAATTACCTGTCACCTATTTATTAAAGAAAGTTGATATTTTTATTGATTTATGTGACGATAATGTTAAGATTTCTAATTTAGTACAGAAACATGTAAATCTATCACATTTTTTAGTAAGATGTCATGATGATGATTGAATAAACTCACTTTTAAACAAAGGATGAACGTGAGCAGCTGCAGCTCTGCACCTCGCTGCTCCTCTCAACTATCTTTAGATGTTTTCTTTTCATAACCCTCCTCCTCCTCCTCACTCTCTGCTCAGCTCCGACTTCCACCTACTCACTCTGCAGAGCCCAAGTTAAAAAATAAGATAAAACTAAACATTCAGCCTTTAACAAGATTCACTTTTCAGATACGGACACATTTCCTTCCAAACAGGGAAAGTAAACCTCCTGGAATCAAATGTGCTTTCTGGGAACGACGCCTCAGAACCAGGAAGTAACCATGGCGACGACAAGCTGCACCAAAGCTAACAGCTTTAGCTGTTTCACTGCTAACGACCGTTTTGGGAAGGTCACAAAACCAGTTAGAGTCTTTTCTATGAATTCATTAAACACAATAGTTAGATATTCACTAAAAATAAAAATATATCATGCTTGTGGTGGATGTTTGTTTCATAAGCTGCTGACCTGCAAAGGTCACAGAATCACTTTCACTCTGCTGCAGATTGAACTAACAAAATGAAGGCGGATCTGGAAATGATGGCGCTGATTTTATGACCACTGTGGTTTGACTGGATGCTCACAGTAACCAAAACAATTTTAATAGACGTCTCAAAACAATTAGGCTCCCAGTTTAAAGCTATTTCAGATTGTAACTCCTTCCCTAAAGTTAAATCCGCCTGCAGGCTCTTCACACGCAGAGGCTTGACGTGGAAACACGAGGGTTAGGTGCCTTTCTGCCTCTTGCAGTTTGCAGCAATTGGCTCGTATTTCTAGCCGCTCAGAGAAGCTGGAGTTTTGTTTTAATGTCATTGTTAGTTTCTGCAGTGAGAAACTCAGCTGCTCTCTGTCCACCCCCTCACATATTCATATCAGCAGAATTTAAGAAAGTATAATTAGTTGGAGCGATTAGTGGGAGGATGGGATGTGATGCCGTGATTTTATACAGTAAGAGCAGAGGAGTGTTTATGTATTATAATATGTGGGCTGTCTGCAGGGAGCCAGCAGAAAAGGAGATTCTCCCTTCAGCAAATATGGACGCGTTTATGTTTATCCTTGATATCGCTGAAGTGATTAACACAAGAAAAAAAAAACTTATCCACTGGAGGATAAATGTGAAGCAAAACTTTTAAAAACTTGAGAGTCTGTGGTTGTCGGACTCGCCCTCCATGTTCTGCAGAGAGCCTGCGCTGACTGCGGAGGCCCCGTCGGCTCCAGATCGGCCATGTTGGTCCGTTTCTGCACCTCTGATCCCGGACCTGCGTGTGGGCTGCAGGGCTGCAGGGAGCAGCTGTGTGGGAAAACAGCAGCGAGGCTCAAACTCCACATCCAACGCAAAACATGCAGCGGACCGGAGGAATGCTGACGGCTTCCCTGCAGAACCTGCTGGAAGGCGGAGCGGCGGGCCAGGACATTTCTGACCCATTTGATGTCTAACCCGTCACTATTTGTAAAAAAAAAAAAGATCAGAATCTCTTAGTGGTTTAAAATGTTTTTACACATAAACTCTGAAAAGTGTGGTGTGCATTTACTGTCACCTTCTTTGACTGTGATACTACATTATGACAGATGTAGACAGAGAACAAAGAAGAAGAGAAACGTTCTGCCAAAAAACTGAAATTTTCTAGAAAAACTTGGAAACTTCTAAGTTTGAAAAGTCGAAGACTTGAGACTCTGAAATGTCAAAGTTTTTCTAGACCATTTCTGAGATTTTTTGATGGAAATTTACTATTTTTTATCTACAACAGTAGTCTTCATTATCCATCCATCCATCCATCCATCCATCCATCCATCCATCCATCCATTCATAAAACTCTCATCTCATCCAGCAGCCATTGTACAGCGCATACAACAGTAAAACCAGCTGACCAAATGTGCTGGAACTCCGTTTGGGTTGCTAGGTAACAGGATTGTGACTTAACAACCCGGAAGTTTTTGCTCAGTTTCCAGACAACAGAAAACTTATTGCCAAAAACCAACTGTGTGTTTTTTTAGTGCTTGTTTTTAAAAGCAGATGAAAACCCAAATGGAAAGCACATAGAAAATGTGAATTTTGCATAATAGGTCCCCTTTAAAAAAAATAAAAAGATCAGCTCTGTGTTTGCAGAGCGCTGCTGGTGCAGGTTGTTAAACTGTGCTGCCATCTGGTGGAGAACACAGGGAACAGCAGAAGCTCTCATCTTTCCAGTCCCGCTGAATGAATCTGGTTTAGAGCCGCTAATATGTATCAATATGATCCAACCTGTGGAACAAAGACAACTGATCATCTTTGATAAACATCTACAGTGGGACATTTGCTGTCATTTTTAAATAGAATCCCAGTTTTATGGTTCATCTGAGTGTAACATAAAAGCATACAAATTAATCAGATTAGACATCAGATTACAGTGTTTTTATGATTTTTTATTTCCATAATTGATTGAAATACATGCCTGTTTAAAGAAATAAACTGCTAAGTTTCAAACTAAAGATCTAGTTAACAAACTCACTAACTATTTAGCTTCAAACCAGATGTTTAGTTAGCCAGCTGCTAACTAGTTTGGAGCTAAAACTTATGATGCAAACTAATATTTAGCTAGTTAAGAAGATATTTAGTTTTTGACTAAATATTCAGTTCAGAGCTACATTTGTATCCTGAAACTGTGACATTTATAGATGAATGAATAACATGGTGAAAATATGACTTTTGAACATGAATCTCCATTAGTTTTTCTCATGACAGAATAAATAAGTGAAGTTAAGTTTTGACTGACAAGCAGAAAACCACAGAGTTTCGTCCTGTTGGAGAATCAGAGTCACTACCTCCTGTCCAGTGGTTCCAGTTTTATTCAAACATATTTTATTCAAGCTTTCTGCATAAAATCAGAAAAGAGCAAAACAGCAAACAAAAGCCTTGATGAGAGGAGAATCCATTTCAGATGAAGGTCAAAGGTCATCCTCATCCCTCCTTGTGGAAGGTCGTTCCATCTGGTTGCTCCTTCCAGCTCAGGCTGACGCCTCCTTCCACGCCGTCGTCCTTCAGCTTCTGCCCAAACTGACACACAAAGAACTGAGAGTCCTGGTCCGGTGTGTGTGTGTGTGTGTGTGTGTGTGTGTGTGTGTGTGTGTGTTGAAACTTTTACAGGAATCCTGGAGGAGGATGAGGGTGTTGTACCTTCATCAGCAGGTCTTCCAGCAGAGCGGCGTCGTTCAGGTCCAGAGAGGAAGGCGTCGCCACCTTCAGCTTCACCACTTGCTGTGAAACTGGAACCAGAACGTTTTGCTCTGATGAAGAACAGAGAATAACTGAGTTATGATATTTCTGGCCCCCACCTGCCAGTCGTCCACATTCTGGCTTCAACATGATTCACAGATTCGAGTTTTTGGAAAATCAATGCAGCCGAAATTAAAAATGTCTGAGTTTTTATTCATATTATTTATTTTTTGGCATTTTCTGCCATTTGATTAAATGTCTTAATTAAATGTTTTTTGTTTTGTTTTGTAATTTGTAATTGTTGTAAAGGTGTAAATGTGCTACATAAATAAACTTTGATATTGTCTTGTGTTTTATTAACTTTATGCTCGTTATTTAAAAATAGTTCAACCTCTCTGTCTGTGCACACAAATGAATCTCCACGTTTAAATCCTAACAGGAAGTTTCGAAGGCTTGTGACCGGTCAGGTTTTCGCTTTGCCCAACACTGCCCCCTACGGGTTTGGCATGTTTAAAGCAACGATCAGCGGTGAAATTCAGTGGCTTCGTGGATGAAATTTTTTATTAAATCAGTCAGGCATGGATGAAATTATTTTATAGAATTCAACATTTCATTGATTTAAAAAGACCCCACTGTGTTTGGACTAGGCCGAAATGAGTCAGAACTCACCCCCGTAACAAAAGAACGGGAAGTTCCAGTCACAAGGACAGTCCTCCCACTTTCCAGAGTCATCAAAGTTTGCTATGGTGCATTTCTCTTCGTCGTTGTTCGGCTCCCCTGATCTCCAGTAAGTGAACGCGGGCCTGGTTCCGTCCACCCAGGCCAAGGAGTTTTTGTTCAGCCCGATCCAGGCGTAGTGACCCGGCGGCATCACCTGCTTTATCTTCTTGTTCTCTGACAGGTCTCTGGCGATGGCCAGGTCTGTGTAATGCTGCCTGCAGTTGGCCAGAGCGTCGGCCCAGGAGAAAAACTGCTCAACGAGGACAAACGTTACGTCCGCTCCTGAAACGAGAACCCAGAGAGAAATGAATCCGTCTCAGAGGCAGGATGTGGAAATCTGAAGCTGGTAGCAGATCTTCAGCAGGCGGGAAAGAAGAAGAAGAAGAAGAAGTCCAGAACGCAGAGAGTTCGGCGGACATGTTGGATCCTCACCGCTCACGTTGGCGCACACAGACTTTTCGTTGTTTCCACAGGGCCAGTCGTTCCACAGCCCGTCGTCGTAGATCCGCACGCAGTCTTCAGGGCGCTGCTTGTTGTCAGGTTGTCCTTGCTGCCAGTTTCTGAAGTTGGAGTCTCCCAGCTTCTGAAACACGTTCGGGTCGGACAGCGACCAGTTCCAGCTGTTCGGGTCGTCCAACAGTCCGATCCAGGCGCGCTGCAGAGAACCAGACCCTCAGGTTGAGAAACCTGAGAAACAAACAGCCTCCAAAGATACTTTATGATAATAAACTTTAAAACAGCAACTTTTTACAGAACCGAGACAGGAAGGGATTCAGGCCTTTACCTAAAACTGACGGATTTTTACTTCTGTAATGAATAATTTATGTTTCAGAGATAAAAATAACAAGTGTACGAACATTACATGTAGCTTATCCTCTGGTGATTTAAGCTTTATTGTGTCAGCGCCAAACTGGGCAAACTGAAGGAATCAACATGTTTGTTTTCTAAAAATTATTTTATGCACAATTTAGACAAACATATTTCCTAAAAATTATTTTGTAGAAATATCAAGCAGACCCATGAGGATCTCAGAGAACTGGTTCTTTCTGCACCGAGTCGTTTTGTGAAGCAGGTTTTGTTTTTTCCTCTTTTCCTCTGTCAGGTTTGTTTCTGAGCAGCGCTGCTCTTCCAGGATGCAAAACTGCTTTTTCTCACTTAATTTACTGAAACAAACTTTATTCTAAACATCTTTGAAATTCTGGATACTTTCTAACAAAGTATTACCAGACAAATTCTGAAAAAAATCCACAAACTTCTAATCTTACGAACAAAATATTAGAAATAAAATCATGCTGGAGGTTTTTCTTCTTCCTTCTTTAAAACAATTTTTATTTTTAACTTGTCTTAATTTAATATTCAGCTGACGCAGGTTTACTCTCCTCTAGTATTCATGTGGATTTTATTTCCATCACAGTTGTAAAGTCAAACAATTTATTTCTCAAAATTAAATACTAAGTTATTTAAACATGAGTCACTGCTGTCTATCATCAAACCAAACGGTGAAAGTTTTACACAGAAATCCAGAAACGTGTCTGTTTACATGCTTCGCGTCTCCGTTGACCATCTGCTTCACGTCGGTCATGTCGACCAGCGTCGTCACGTTCTCCAAGCTGCTTAAGGTCACCAGGTCAGCGAACCGCTCTCTGCAGAAACTCTGAGCCGCCGTCCAGTTCTTCAACTCGTTGACGTAGAAAAACTGATGTTCGGCGAGAGACGAGGCGGCAAACAGCACTGCAGCACAAACGCATCAAACATTTAGCTTTTGAAGCATTTCATTTTTAAAGTTTTTAAATATAGAAAATAATAGAAACATCATTTATTGTCCCTCTGTGACATTACTGAGCTGCAGGCAGGTGGAAGCAGATTCACATAAATGTAAAATAGGAAAAAAAAAAAAAAGGGACTGTGGAGGATGACCTAAAGCAGAAATAAACCTATATGGTTAATAAAATAGTGTAACAGAGCAGGATTATTAAAAATATATAATAAGTTTTGCTTGAGAAATGCAGTTTTAATCAGGTTTAACTCTGTGAGTTAAAAAAGCAAATTATCTTGGTTTATAAATGGAGAAAAATCAGACAGTCATGTGAAAACAGCAAAAAGCTACAATATTCTGTGGGATAAACAACTAAAAATATGTTATATAAACGGACTTTACATATTTGCTAAACTTGGTAGAAACAGTAAAAAAAACTGTAATATTCCATGTTATGTTCTGTTAATAAAAACAATTGTTTTAGAATAAAAGTAATTAAGTTTACTAAAAGAAAACTTTCAGGTGTGCAGAATTAATTCACATCAAAAATGATCAGATAAAAGCTCCCAACTTTAGACCGATACTTTATGGATCAATTGCAAGATAATTAAATTCCCATTGAATATTATCCCAGGAGAAAAACAGCATGAAATGAACCGTCTGAAGCCTGAACTTACCTGCAGCGGCTGTGAGGTACTGAAGAACCTCCATCCTGGTTCCTTTGGGTCAGAACTGCAGATCTGCAGCTGCTGGATTTACTTATCACACCGGCGTCACGCACATGCAAACGGAGAACCAGACCGTTTGCATCCTCCGCCCGATGCAGGCAGAGAAATCTGAACGATTCAAAGTGCTTCATTTCCATGATTCTCAAGTGACTCGCTTGCCTGAAGGTTTTAATTATCCGTCATAAATCAAACCTTCACTGAAAAGCTGACAAATTTCACTTCAACAAGCTTAACATTCACAATTTCCACCTAAAAGCTTTAAGATATTATTTATTTTATTGATTCTGTTTCAAGTTTGTTTTTCTATTAATATTATTTTCTAGTTTGGTGGTTTAGACATTTCATCATAAAATCAGAGGTTTTTAAATAGGAAAAATCATTTTAAATTATGGCTTGGATTTAACAAAGAGACACTGAAAAAAGCTACAATTGCAGCAACATGATCTATGAAATCATTTGGATCAGTAAATCACAAAGACCAGTTTACCGTTTGTGGTGTTTTATTGAAGCTTCAGGTAAACAGAGACACTTTCTACATCACAACATTAAACTAATTACATCACACATAAATGTACTATCTGTCTACTTTAAGAGGATTATGGGTAGAAAACAGCAAACCATGTTAATAAGGAACAAAATATTTTCAGCAGACACGTCTTCCTGTCTGCTGACGTCACTCATCCTGGTGGAAGATCCTCCCGTCTGATTGGCCGATCCATCTCAGCTGAATGTCTCCTTCCTCTCTGCTGTCCTTCTTCAGCTTCTGTTCAAACTGACAAGCAAAAAGAAAAAATATTTTATGAACGCTGGACAAAATCTTTCCCTCAAGTTCCTGGAAGCTGTTTTACATTTAGGCTGACCGGAGCAAACAGGCAGCAACTGGCAAAACGCGCTGCAAACACACACACACACACACACACACGCACACACACACACACACGCGCACACAGAAATAGAAAACTAATACGAAAGAAAAACACAGCAAACAAAGAAAGCAGGAGGGACGACATCTCAAATACCACATATGATGCAAACAGAATTACTCCAGACCACTAGGGGGAGTCGCTCACCAAATCCAAACCAGCATGTCTTGATTTAACAACGTCCAGAAGAAAGTTGGAGGAAGAAAAAAAAGCTGCATTTTACTTCCTATCTTTTCCAAACATACAGTATAATTACAGAATAGCAGCATATTTACATGGGTACCTACTCTAGACTCCCCCTAGTGGACTGGAGCACTTTTATTTTGAAAGTCTACTTCTGGTTATTGGTCAGTGAACATTTTACACCGTCTAAATATTTAGCTTTGAGCAGAATGTTTAGTTTGAAGCTGAATATGTAGTTTATAAGATAAACATGTAATTTTCATCTACATATTAAGGTGCTAATTAAATATTTAGTTTGAAACTGTGACGTTTCTAAATGAATGAATGATGCAGTGAAAGCAGGACTTCCCCCTCCTAAATAAGTACATTATTAGTTTTTGACAGCTGTCCTTCTGAAACCAGGTCAGTGTGAATGAACTGCACCTGCTGCAGCAGGTCTGCCAGCACAGCCGGGTCGCTCAGGTCCAGAGAGGAAGACTTCACCAGCTTCACCTTCACCACCTGCGTCGAACCTGGAACTTTAAGAAAACAACAGCCGTCACACACAACGTATTTATGGCGTTTTACATTTTACAGTTAAAAAATGAAAATAAATCATTTTTGGCTTGTCATAGTCATTGATTTGGGTTTCATCGGCTCTTCGACAGTCACGCAGCGCCACAGGGATGACGACAGTTTTTGTATTATTTTTACTTTGATGTGTTACTTTCCGTCAGACGTTCATGTTTTAGCTCAGCTCCTTCTTCAAATCAGACAGGAGGAAATGATCTCATTTCTGCAGATGAACCTCCATCCTTCTACGTCTACGTTGCCATGGCTACTGAACAAGAGACTCAAACTCAGAGTGAACAGTTCATTAGGGAACCAGTCCTGGTTAAAGGCTCAACCACCTCAGCGCTTGTTCTGCTTCATTTAATACAACAGAGTACAAATCTTTACATGATTCCTGGCATTAAATAAAACATCAACCTTTTTTGAGTCATTTCGTGTCATAAATAATCACATGTAGTTCCACAGGGATGGCGACTCAGACCACTTTTCTTTTCCTCTTCTGTCCAACTTTTACATTTTTACACCACATCACATTAGAGAGATAAAACTCGGCTATGAGCTCTGAACCCAACTGAGAATTATAATTTATTTTCTCAATTAGATTAATCCTGTGTAAATACAGGTTAACATTTGTTGGTTACTTCAGAATGGATGTTTCCGGCTGTAGAAATGCTCCAGATCTGTTTGAGATGTAAAAAACTGATGTTTTAAAAAGTCCCACTGGGAACAAATGTTGCCTCAAAGCACTGGGCAAGACAGAGATTCAGTTTATTAGCAGAAATACATATTTAATGTCAGTTTAATGGAATCTGCTGCTGTAAGTCAACAGGCGACCGCAGCAAAGACGACGGTTGAAAAAAAGTTTCTTCCAGTAATTTAACTAAAACCTTTTGAATGTCGTAAACAGAAACGACGTGAACAGAAGGAGAAATGTTTTTTCTGACCATCGTAGCAGAAGAAGGGCTGGAGTCTGGAGCAGAGCTGGTCCTCCCACACGCCGCCGTCACTCGGCGCCAACACCGCACAGTTCTCCTGCGCTCCGTTCGGTTCTGTCGGCCTCCAGTGGCTGAACGTGACGTTGCTGCCATCCGACCATGACCAGGAGTTTCTGAACAGACCGATCCAGGCTGCATTCTGTCCAGCGGATTGGACTAGGACCCGTATCTGCTCGCCCTCCGATGAGCTCCTCACGCTGGCCAGGTCAGTGTGATGCTGCCTGCAGAAGCTCTGGGCTGCAGCCCAGCTCATCGTCTGGTTGATGAAGACAAATGAAGCATCGTGTCCTGAAAATATTCACAAGATAAAGTCAGTTTCACCCTCCATGGTGTGTGAAAGCTTTGACCTTTGACCTCCAAACAATCTGCTCTTTGCTTGTTTCAGCTTTGAAGTTAGAAAATGATTGAGTTTTGGGTTCAGCCGTGAGGATCTTGTATCAATAAGTCGTTTCTCCAGTTATTGGTGGTTACCATAGCAACCGGCAGCTCCTCCCCCTTTGCTATTAGGATCAGCTGTTTTCTTTACAGTTGTTATGTTTTAACACATATTTCAGACACTTTTAATCATATAGAGTGTTTCATGGGTGATTTTGTTTTTATGTTTGTAACTGTTGTCATGTTGAATGTTTGTTTAGTTTTACAGATGCTGGCTGCTCATTGGGAGTTATTGTTTTGTAGTTTTTCAGTTATTTACTGTTTTGTTTAATGTATAAGAAGCAGAAGCTGCTGCACCAGGATACATGTCATCTCTCCTACCATCTCTTGGTTACCGTTAATTATGCCAAATACAAATATTTAACTGGAGCTAAATATAAATATTAAATTAAGCCAAACATTTAGCTAGTTTATCGAGGATGCAGACAGATGAGAATCTTCATCCTCACCTTGTACGTCGCAGCAGATTGGTGTGAGGAGTCTTGCACATTGCAAATCAGCGAAGTTTCCAGTGTCTATCATGGCTCCGCAGGCCTCTCTTCCCATGTAGTTGTTTGGTTCCCCAGGCTTCCACTTAAAGAACGCAGCTTCTCCGTCCCTGTGGAAGTTGGGGTCAGTAATGGACCACCTCCAGCTGTTCGGGTCGTCAGACAAACCGATCCAGGCTCGCTGCAAGCAACACAAAACTCACCTGAACTCATAAAGTATGTAAAGTTATTATATAAATGCACAAACAGTTCTGCCTTTGCAGAAAAATGCTGTTTTTATTTTTTACTGTCTTGTTGCACCAGTGCAGGTTTTAGACCAGATTCTAACAAACGTACATGATTGAAATCTGAGCTGTCGTAGACCATGGTGTCCAGATCCACCATGCTGGTCAGGAGCGTCACGTCCTCCATGCTGCTGACCGTCACCAGGTCCATGAAGTTCTGTCTGCAGAAACTCTGAGCGTCCGGCCAGGTCATCAACTCATTGACAAAAACAAAGAGGCGTGGAGGGCGAGCCGCGGCGACACACAGCACTGCAGCACAAACACACCAACAGCTGAAACATGCAGAGGCGGAGCCGCTTCCTGAATTAACACGGGAAACTTCCTGTTTTAGGGCAACAAGGATAGTCAAGACAGAGCAGCTCTACTTCAACATATTTTACTCCAGTAAAAGTAAAAAGTAGCCGTCCAAGGAATTACTCAAGCAAGTGGAAAAAGTTTACTCAACTGATCAAATAGTTAATATTTAAAAATTACATCATCAGATGGACCAAAATAAAACGTTAAGTGGAAGTTTTGGTATGTCATGAACAAAAATGACAATCATTTATAAAATTAACAAACAATAAAATCAGACAAAAGAACATTTTTCCAAATCAGTTTTTTTTTTCTACAACAAACTTTAACAAAAACTGCAGGTGTGTGTGTGTATGTGTGTGTGTGTGTGTTTTCAAGAGTTACTCACATAAATATAACTAGAGACATAAATGTAACCAGTTGCTACTCAGCTCAGGTTTGAGGTCTGATTGGATGAACAAAGTTTTTGCTGAATTCATGAAAAAAATCTAAAAATGTTTTTTCTGAAAAGTTGAGCAGCAGTGAGGTCACGGCGCCGTTAGCATCTCAGCTAACGCCTCAAACTTCCTGCAGTTTTTACAGAAAACGAATAAAAAACTTTGTGAGAAATGCATTAATCTGCCGTTTTCCAGCAGCAGTTTATGCTGGATTTTGAACATAAATCTCGTGATTTAACTGGTCCGTTTGGACCGAGAGGGCAGGTTTGGGGAGAAGCGGCTCCATCAGTGAGGATTCAAACGCTGAGTTGGATATTATCTTGCTTGTCCTGTTGAATCTGCTCTTTAAACTTCCTTATCCTGAGTTTCAACTCTTTGTTTAATTCTGACTTTAATGATGGCGGTTACCTGGGAACAATCAGCTTTATTGATATAATCTGTGCAGATTTAATTCATGCATGTCAGATTTAAATTAATTTTTTGTTAGAAATTAAATTTTTTCCCTATGACCCAAATCCTTTTCTGCAGGTTTCACAGGTTAAGTACTTTTACTCAGTTATATTTACATGAGTAACTTTTTAGACGAAATGTAATTTTAGGAGTAGTTTTAGAACTTTTTTTGTTCTTATTACCTTTACTTGAGTAATATTCCAATGTCAAAGTGAGACCTCGTGTTTGAACACAATCTTTGTTGTTTTGCTGTTAGTTTCTGTCTGCTGAGATATAAATATGAAGTAATAACTATATATTGTCACTGGAAGTTTTTTACCCTCTTCTAACTTATGTATATATTATGATGTAACAATTTAATACATTTTATATTGAAAAAAAGGAAAAGTGTTTTTTTCTGGCTTATTTTGATATTTGTATTCATTCTTTTAAATTTTGCACATAACTTTATACTTTTTGTCTGTTGGAAAATGTAATTTTTAAATATGAAACCGGATGTTTTGATCTGTTAGCGTTTTTTCCAGATACTTTTTCACTCTTGAATATAATTTTAGGAGCTTCGTCCGCCTGCAGGTTCAGCTGATTTTGTGGCAGAAGATCAAAACGTTGCTGTCATGAAACAGACGGGATCCGTCTGGTTTGTGCTCTTTAGATTGTTTTCTCTGCAGCAGCAGCAGACAGATAACAGTCACTTTACGGATCTTCTTCTTCTACTGATGCTAACAGTGACGTGTTGCTCAGATTCTTCTGCGTCTGAACAGAAAGAACTACACATAATGTTTTAAGCAAATAAATTTAATAAGCACTTAAGATGCATAAGATAAGATACATGAATGAATAAAATGCTGTCAGTGTTTCATCCATCACTTTAAAAAATGGTAATAACCTCAAATTATTCCCAGGGTGCAACAGGAGCATAAAATCATGAGATAATCTGGATCTGAGACACTTACAGGCAGCAGCTGTGACGAAGCGCAGCGTTTCCATCCTCCTGAGTTTTTCCTTCAGCTCAGTCAGGCTGCAGCTGCTTATTGTATTTATATCACTGCTGTCACGCACATGCAAAAAGAGGATGCAAAGTCTTCCTATTCTGGGTTTTAATTCTTGATCCATTTAATATACTTCAAAGTATTCAAACTACTTTTATTTACATATTATTTACAAGATGCTTCAGAGTCAGAAAGGATGAAAAACATCTTTAAACCTTTTAGCACAAAATTTACCCCAAAACCATTGATGCGCGATCAAACCTGGTTTCTATGAACACATTTTAAACTCACTTGTTTCAGCTGCCACTGCTAAGCTCAGACAGACACAGTGAGACTTTCTGAACAGATTTACAACATCACTTTTTCTGTTTTTGTTGTTTTAAAAAAGAGGAAGATAAAAAAAATGTTTTTATTTTCAGGTTTTTCTTCTGATTCTTTTCCAACGCTCACACAGTAAAATCACATTTTATATGATTCATGTAAACAAAATGAAAATTGGTTGAATATATGGGAAGGTAAATGAACCTGATGTGCATTAGCTTCCATGTTGACGTAGCACTTTAGCATTAGCAAAACTAATGTTTGTGATGAGTGCTTCAGTGTTAGCGCAGCTAGCTTCTTAGCTAGCGGTTCCCACCATAGATACTTATCATAAGTTGTTCTTTTAGATTGAATCTAATTGAAATTCGTGTGTTTTAATAACTTATATTTCCATCTGCTGCCTGTTAAGCTCAGAAATACTCACTAGATGAAGCCTGAATCTCTAAAAGGATGAAAAACGATGTTTAGTTTGAGTCAGCCATGTTTTATTCATCCATTCAGACTCTCAGACCTTCTGTCTATCAGCACACAAAGAAATTATGATAATCACGTCACAAATATAAACTTTAGATTTGTGAAGCTGGAAGTCTTTAGAGGAGTCCAGTCTTCCAGTCTGAAGCTGATGATCACTCCTGGTGGAAGATTTCTCCTTCCAACGTTTTCCTCCAGCTCAGCCTGACGTCTCCATCCGATCTGCTGGCCTTCAACTTCTGTTCAAACTGAGACGCAACATTTTAATTTCTGACAATCAGGACAAAAATAATCCACATAACAGTGTTTTCATCACACATCATGCAACAGGTAATAAGTTTTTTTCCTCAAATCCCCACAGATGTTTTCTTCTGGACAGATTTGTTTCCAGTAATCAGTGAATTGACGGAAACTCAGAGCTGCAACCAAACCCAGCGAGCATCAAGCTGAGCTAAGAATTTCAGATTTAAACACAGTGGGGGATGTGGGTGTTTTAACACACTCACTTTTCCTGCAGTTTTGCTGAAAAACTTCTACGGTGTTTTATCTGTGCCAACAGTCTGAGCGAGCAGTGAGACTGATAGGAGCGCATCCATCTGTGAGTAAACAGTCATTTATAAATCATGTTTGCTCGGTGTTGGTCTCTGGTGCTGAGTTCGCCTGAGACCCTCTGATTCTCCTGCTCTGTGTATGGAATGCCAACGCGATCAAAAATGCACAAAATTTCATGTGTCTAATTAAAATAAAAACAGATTTTTGCACCGTCAGGAAGGTAATTAATACCAAAAAATAGTATTTTATTTTCTCAAAGAACTTTTCAGCTGTATGGAAATTAGTGTATTTTGAAAAACTGCAATGGAAACATTGTTTTTGCATCTCATGATGAAGAACCAGATGATACTACTTGAGGAAAACACAAAGAAGAAGACAACAGGAAGTGGTAGGAGGATCATGGAGAGATTTGGGTTTTAATGACCTACTGCACAAACAAACTTATTGATGTGTGATTTTAATTTAATTTCTTATTTTATTGAAACATCACAATTCAAAATTGTGTTTTTTTTGGCATAAGCAGAATATTGACAAATGTCTGAGATCATTTGTAACGGAAACACAGCGAGTGACAGACTCAGTGAGTGTTTTCTTCTCTGCTGTTTGCTCTTCATTTCGGTTTTAATGCAGAAATGCTTAATTTGTATGTTTCTTAAATAATTGTACTCCACAGTGTTTTCATGCTGTGATTTTACCTTTGCTGTTTGGTTACTTTTAATTTAATTGCTTTGATTGTCAGTTTGCTGTTGAGCTTCCCCAGTGTGGAGCCGTAAAGCAGATTTTTGTCCTAAGCCAGAAGCCGTACCTGCTGCAGCAGGTCTGCCAGCACAGCCGGGTCCCTCAGGTCCAGAGAGGAAGACTTCACCAGCTTCACCTTCACCAGCCGCTTTGAACCTGGAACTGTGACAAACAAACTGGTGTCACAACTTTCTCCATTCGACATGAAAACTGTTTTTAAATCTCGGTTTGGCATCTTATGACTGATCTGGGTTTGATGGACCGGAGAATTGAGGTCGTAGTCCTGGAGCGCCACAGGGACGATGACTCGGATCAGTTTTCTTTGCATTATTCTTACTTGAGTTTGTTTCAGATTTAAACGTAAATCTCAGCTGTTTATTCCTTCATAACCTCCTTGTTTATGGCAGTATTTTTTCTACCGTTGTTATGGTAACCAGCAGGTCGGTTTCCACCTTTGGGGGGGAATAAAAGCCGTAAACTGCCACGTTTTGTGTTTAAATTGGAGGCATTTATGAAACCAGGCTTCTGTCCTGATCTGAAAATACTGAGATATTTCACAGAAGAGGAAAGTTCATCTGTTCCAATCTCTTCAAAGTTCTGTAAACTCTGAATCACAGGCTGATGCAAACTCTGTGGAGATTATATTTCCTTTAAATTTGTTTAAGGATTTAATGTGTGTGGCTTTTAGAGAAGCAGATGGATGCAAAGTGACCGTCCAGATGACGGATGGACGTTCTGAAATAAAGGATTTGCTTTTTCAGTATTTTAACTAAATCCTTTTGAACGTTGTTAGCAGAAACAAACTGTCTGAATAGAAGATAAAATCAATTTACTGAGAAAACCTACAGAATCAAGTCTTACCTGCGTTGCAAAAAAAAGGCATTTTCCAGGAGCAGGGCCAGTCCTCCCACCGCCCGCCGTCTGCAGGAACGGCGGCTGCACAGTTCTCCTCCGACCCGTTCGGTTCTGACGCTCTCCAGTGGCGGAAGGAGGAGTTACTGCCATCCACCCACACCCAGGAGAGTCTGTACAGACCGATCCAGGCCTGAAGCTCTCCTGCTGATTGGACTAGGCCCTTTATCTGCTCGTTCTCTGACACGGTCCTCACGCTGGCCAGATCAGTGTGATGCTTCCTGCAGTGGCTCTGGGCTGCAGGCCAGCTCATCGTCTGGTTGATGAAGATCAGTGAAACATTCTGCTCTGAAATCATCAGCAGATAAAATCATTTCACCTTCAGTTTTCCTTCCATGGGAGCCGCTGGTCGTCTTCTGAGCCACCAACAATCAGTCTGTCCTGTGATCACAGCTGCATCTCCACTGATCATATGATTGCACAATTTGGCAGTGTGAAAATAAATCTGTTTAATGGAAACATTACAATTTCAAAAAAACTTGTTTTTCGATACGATTTAGTGTTTGGATGAGGAGATTTATTTCACAAACTGCAATGGAAACACTTTTCACGTCACACGAGTCACATGACCAACAACCGGATGTTACCACTGCCAGAAACCACGAAGAAGAAAACCACAGGAAGGAGTTGAAGGATAACGACCCAGCATGTTTTTTAATAACTTGTCACGTAATATTAATTGCATTTCACACTGCTATTCTGAAATTGTGCTTTTTTTTTACATAGGCAGAATATCAACAAAGTTTCACACACATTTATAATGGAAAGTCTGTGGCTTAGTTCTTCAAGACATAGAACAACAGGTCCCTCCACCCAGGGCGTAGATAGGTCAAGGGTCAGGAAAAGAGCCGCTGGCATTTCTGCAGACCCCAAACATCCTGGACACAAACTGCTTAGACTTTTACCTTCAGGCCGGCGCCACAGAGACGGTTTCCTCTGTTCTGTCGTTCTGTTGAACATAATGAACGTCTTACAGCCTGAGTAATCAGCTACTCTGCAAATATGCATATTTTCACAACCACAAACTGTCTTTTTTCTTTCCTTTATGTATAAAAACAGAACAGCCTTGAAGATTATTCAGGGAACAGAACGACAGAAGAATCTGGAAGGAAAGATTGAAACCAAACAGCTTATGAAGCAAAACACAGGAGAAAATAAACTACATAAAATGACCAATAACTCTGAAAAACTCAAAGGTCCAGAGGAGAATCCAAAATAACACAAGGAACAAGAGAAACCAGGGTGGTGACACAACAGGTGAAAAACCACAGCAGCATTTCTGAGAGGTTCCTGGGACTCGTTAAGTCCAGGTGTGTTAACGAGCTGATGGGAGACGGCTGCTGTGATTCCAAACATTTAAAACGGCTGTAAGCAAACTTCTGAACATCATGAGCAACAAAACCAGCAACCAGCTCTGGAGCAAACACTCCAGATACAAGACAACAAACATCTACTGATCAGAGCAGAAATGGGAAATAAAACTGAACACTGTTAAAGATAATATTTGTTTTGATGTATAAAGGTCAAAATGACTCTATATATCTGGAGGATTTCCACTGTTTGGTAGACCTTAGACCAGCTAATCCACATTAAACAGGTGAAGCAAACAAAGATTAATATGAGAAGCAACATTTTTCCACTTGTTGTTTGAGGAAAATTCTTTCGATATTGATAATAAAATAACAAATCTTTCTTCATTTCTTCAATACAAGCTCAGAGGAAAGGTCAAGAGTTCATCCTGATGAATTAATTTTTGAGCTGTGCTGTCATGTTCATTAAGAGTCGTGTCAGGTTTGGTCTGATCCTCTCACCTTGTACATCGTGGCAGATCACTTTGGCCAACATCTGGCAGTGGTTGTCGTTCCAGAAGCCATTGTTCCACATCCCGACGCAGCTTTCTGCCCCCAGGTAGTTGTTTGGCTCATTTTCGGCCCAGTTCCTGAACGCAGCTTCTCTGTCCCTGTAGAAGTTGGGGTCAGTAATGGACCACCTCCAGCTGTTCAGGTCCTCAGACAAACCGATCCAGGCTCGCTGCAAGCAACACATCACATCTGAGTGAAAACAGCGCAAAGACTCAGCTTTAACTTTTAACTACAAGAAACTGTGAAAGGACTTGGAACAGCTGTGCGTTTTCAAACGTACATGTTTGAAATCTGAGCTGTCGTAGACCATGGTGTCCAGATCCACCATGCTGGTCAGGAGCGTCACGTCCTCCATGCTGCTGACCGTCACCAGGTCCATGAAGTTCTGTCTGCAGAAACTCTGAGCGGCCGGCCAGGTCATCAACTCATTGACAAAAACAAAGAGGCGTGGAGGGCGAGCCGCGGCGACACACAGCACTGCAGCACAAACACACCAACACTCAGTTCATCTGCAGCTCATTAGCTGATTGTGCAGAGCTGGTTTCAAATCGACCATCTTGGTCCTGAAAGGGAGTAAACTTCATTATTTTCAAATACTCCACTATTTTTTACATTCACAAATATTCAAAAGCATTAAAACAGCTCACTTCACATTATGAATGAAGTAGATTTGCAAAACATTCATTCATTAAAAAAATCAAAAAAATCTAACAAACACAAACAGATGACCCCAAAACCCACCCTAAAGTGATAATAAAAATCAGTTGGCTCCTCAGACAGAGCATAGGATGGAGGCCAACAGCTGCAAACGCATCAGTCAGAGAAACATCATGGAGACACATGAATGCTGCAAACCCAAAATACTAATCCAACAGAAAAACACTGGAAACAACAAAAAATCCCATAAAGACAGAAAACAGCAGCAAAAAGCTGCAAATAAAAACTGCTGCACCCAGAGGAGGCAGAAGCAAAAGAGAGAATTCAATAGCATGTATAAAACTGCCTCCTGACCACCAGGGGGCGTCAGTCACCACACGGACCGACATCAGTACAGACTCCATGTCATGATTTTAACGGGTGTGAATGAGAAAGTTGGAGAAGAAAAGAAAAGTTTGTGTCTTTTACAATATTACAGATCGGTGTGCTGTGGAGGCGCAGGGATGAAGCACAACCTACATATGGAGGCCTCAGGCCTCGACGTGGCCGTCGCAGGTTCGATTCCTGACCTGGCAACCTTTGCCGCATTTCCCACTTTCCTGTCAACTATCAAATGAAGGCCACTAGAGCCAATAAAACCTTTAAAAACAATATTACAGATCAGCAGCATATTTACAGAGGTAATGTTACACACTCCCTACTCCCCCTAGTGGTCTGGAGGATTTACACTTTTTGGAACAGGTTTGTAGTATTTAACTTTTTGCTTTTTGTTTGCATTATTTTAGTTGATTGTAGGATTTTTTTTTATTTTGATTGCAGCGTTTTCTCGTTTAGTTATTAAGAACTAAACTGACAGCTGAAATGTGTTTCATGACGTGTCGTCGTGTTTATGTCTGAGTGACGCTGCTTTGGGCGTTTCGTCCTGACGCATTACACACTCAACAGGCGGAAGAAAAAGTAGTTCCCATCAACGCTGCTCAGTCTGAGTTTCTTTCTATCGTTCTTTTGTTTAGCTACATTACCTCAAGTGACTGAAGTACTGAAATACTTGGATTTGAGAATTGATCTTATTACATAAAGGTATCAAAAGGCAGAAGCATCAATATTTCAGTATCAATCTGCACATAACTGCTCATCATACTGAAAGCCATTTATTTTAACCACAAGCACAACAAATAAAACAATAATAGTCAAACTTTGAATTTATTTTGTGAAAGTCAAATTTAAACTAACACATCTGGATGTTCCTAACTATTATTATATCATAAAAAGTTATTAAATTTAGCATTTTCTATGTTAATCTTAAAGTCTGAGTTTGTCATAAGTTGTTAATATCAGCAGAGCAATAAAACTTTGAGGTAATTTAGAACTGCAGATACGTGTTTTTGAAAACACCGAGTATATTTTAACAGAGAATGTTTTATATATTCACCTCCTGACCTCACAGTGGTAAAAATAAAGCGTTAAGAGGAAGCAGGCGAAGCCTTACGTGATGCAGCGGTGAGGAAGTGAAGCGCGTCCATCATCTCTGCTGCTGCAGCCTGTCTGCAGACCTGCAGCTGCTTATTGTTGCACTTATGATTCTGTTGTCACGGACATGCAAACCAATGATACAAACTATTTGCATTTTTTGCTGACAATACCTGAAGCATTCATGAAACTTCATACTATTCAAACCAGTGTCATTTACATCCTATTTTACACATCACTCATTTCCCTCAAGACGCTCCAAAGTTACTGAAGAAAAAATGGAAAATATTTCTCCGAACCAGCCTGGTCAGATGTAAAAAGTATTCAACCCCTAAAGCTGGAAACGGCTGATGCAGCTGCCATCAAACCGCCGTTTCCCATCAGAACCCTGGTCGGCTCTGATTGGATGAATTGTTTTAGTTCAGCACAAACTGCCTGTTTCAGGACATTAAACAGTTATTCTGTTGTACTTTGACTACGCCACTTCAGTTTTCTTATTTGTCATGTTTTACTTCAAACACTCAAATCATCTGAGCCTGAGATTCAATTAGTGCCTGATTGATTTAGTTTATTTAATTTATGAGAAGAAAACTCTTCGACGACAAAACAATTAATCCCAAAATGATTCGTACTCCTGTAGATTCAGATCTCAGTATTTTACAATATATTATTATATTACAATAAATAGTAAACTGCTTTGTTTACTATTTTTGTGCCATTGTACACATATGGCACAAAAAGCCATTTTGGATCTGACTCTACTATTTTAATAACTGTACAGAAATATTTCTGATATATTGTAAATTTAATTCTTGGTGCAACGTTTTGCAGTAAATGTTTAAATGTTTTAATCTTAAAAAGAAGGAATTGTCTGGTCTGGAAATAATTTACATGGAGACGAGTTTGATTCACCGGAAGCTGCTATGCCTACAACTGCCACCAGAGGGCAGACGTAGCGCAGTTCATCAATGCGACTGTATTCTGAGCGCGTGGTGATGAGATTATATAAAAACAAAATAAATAACTAAATCCATTGTTTCTGCCTCCTCAGGAGTTTAAAGAAAACGGCAGACAGGAAACGCATCAAGATGTTTGTCAGATCTTTGTGTTAAAATGACTAAAACATATTTTTACATAATATCAAAGAACCATGTTAGTCAGACTGAAAACTCCTCATTCTGTTCTGTTAAACACAAAGTTTCACAGATTAAATGTGTTTTAACACGAAGCCAAGAGGGTTTTTAAGGAGTGACGTATCAGTAATGTACAAGTCTATGGAGTTAGTTTTGTTTCACAATTATTCAATCAAAAAAAAATATGTCAAACAAAAATAGTAGTATTCAATAAAAAAAATTATGTCAAACAAAAATAGTAGTATTCAATCAAAAAAAAATATGTCAAACGAAAATAGTAGTATTCAATCAAAAAAAAATATGTCAAAGCAAAAATTACTAAGTTTTTTTTTTTTTCACTTTTTTTTTTTGTTTTTGGTTGAGTCTTTTATTTTTGGTTGAAACTTTTTCTGAGTTTTTGGTTGAATGGGCTCTTTGCACCTAAGGCGTTGACGTCACATCTCCAGG
>NW_006800290.1:455879-461279 GCF_000485575.1 Poecilia formosa | reverse complement strand
CCTTCGGTGAGGGATGCTGTCAAGCTGAAGAAGGAGTCCTATCGGGCCTTTTTGGCCTGTGGGACTCCAGAAGCAGCTGATCGGTACCGGCAGGCGAAGAGGCATGCGGCTCGGGTGGTCGCTGAGGCAAAAACTTCAGCGTGGGAGGAGTTTGGAGAGGACATGGAGAAAGACTTCCGTATGGCTTCAAGGCGATTCTGGTCCACCATCCGGCGTCTCAGGAGGGGAAGCAGTGCAGCACCAACACTGTCTTTGGTGGGGATGATGTGCTGCTGACCTCAACTCGGAACGTTGTGGGCCGGTGGGTGGAATACTTCGAAGACCTCCTCAATCCCACCAACATGCCTTCCATTGAGGAAGCTGAACATGGGGTCTCTGAGTTGGGCTCTCCAATCTCTGGGGACGAGGTCGCCGAGGAAGTCAAAAAGCTCCTCGGTGGCAGGGCCCCGGGGTGGCAGGGCCCCGGGGTGGCAGGGCCCCGGGGGTGGATAAGATCCGCCCGGAGTGTCATGATCATGTTTCTGTGTATTTATTTTTAGAGTTTTTTGTGTTCAGTTTCCTTCCTGTGTCTTGTCTCTGCGTCTTCCCCGTTGATTGTTTCCCAGGTGTGTCTCATTACCTTGATTACCCCTGTGTGTATTTAGTCCCACCTGTTGGCTGTGTTCTTCGTCGGGTCCTTGTCTAACGCTGTCTTATGTACGTCTGTTTCTGTCTCAGTTGGTCAGTCATATGAGTAGTCATCCTAGTTTTCCAGTTGTACTGTTTAGTCCTGGTTAACTTAGCTCCATGTTCAGTCTTCGTGTCAGTGCTACCGGTAACTAGCCGTGTGTTATGGTTCTCTCACGTGCTGCCTGTCCTGGACTGTTGTATGAGCAACACCATCATTAAATTCATCATATTCTTCATTTTACCTGGGTCTCAGCGTCCTCTCCTCATCACAACCACACCAATCTTGACACAGAGTTCCTTAAGGCTCTGGATGTTGTAGGGTGTTGGCTGATGCGACTCTGCAGTATCACATGGACATCGGGGGCAGTTCCCCTGGATTGGCAGACTGGGGTGGAGGTCCCCCTGTTCAAAAAGGGGGACCAGAGGGTGTGCTCCAATTACAGGGGGTCACACTCTTAAGCCTCCCTGGTAAGGTCTATTCAGGGGTCCTGGAGAGGAGGGTCCGTCGGATAGTCGAACCTCGGATTCAGGAAGAGCCGTGTGGTTCTGGTTCTGGTCGTGGAACACTGGACCAGCTCTACACCCTCAGCAGGGGGAGCGTGTCAGAGTCTGGTCCGCATTGCTGGCAGTAAGTCGGGCTCGTTTCCAGTGAGAGTTGGACTCCACCAAGGCTGCCCTTTGTCTCCGATTCTGTTCATTACTTTCATGGACAGAATCTCTGGACCAGCCAAGGTGTTGAGGGGATCCGTTTTGGTGGCCTTAGGATTGCTTCTCTGCTTTCTGCGGATGATGTGGTCCTGTTGGCTTCATCAGGTCGTGATCTGCAGCTATCGCTGGAGCGGTTTGCAGCCCAGTGTGAAGCGGCCGGGATGAGGCTCAGTGCCTCCAAATCCGAGGCCATGGTCTTGANCCTAGTTTTCCAGTTGTACTGTTTAGTCCTGGTTAACTTAGCTCCATGTTCAGTCTTCGTGTCAGTGCTACCGGTAACTAGCCGTGTGTTATGGTGTCAGAGTCTGGTCCGCATTGCCGGCAGTAAGTCGGGCTCGTTTCCAGTGAGAGTTGGACTCCACCAAGGCTGCCCTTTGTCACCGGTTCTGTTCATTACTTTCATGGACAGAATCTCTGACCAGCCGAGGTGTTGAGGGGATCCGTTTTGGTGGCCTTAGGATCGCATCTCTGCTTTCTGCGGATGATGTGGTCCTGTTGGCTTCATCAGGTCGTGATCTGCAGCTCTCACTGGAGCGGTTTGCAGCCCAGTGTGAAGCGGCCGGGATGAGGCTCAGTGCCTCCAAATCCGAGGCCATGGTCTTCAGCCGGAAAAGGGTAGAGTGCCTTCTCCAGGTCAGGGAGGGTCGTCCTGCCTCAAGTGGAGGAGTTTAAGTATCTCAGGATCTTGTTCATGAATGAGGGAAGAAAGGAGCGGGAGATCAACAGGCGGATTGGTGCAGCGTCTGCCGTGAAGACACTGCTTTGATGTTACCATGGAAATGCAGACAGATTCACTCAATAAATTTTCTTTTAATCTAAAGTTTATCATCTTTTCTCAAAGAAATAAAACGACATGACAAAAAATGTTTCATGCAATAGATTTATTTGAAATTAGATTTTATCCTTGTATCTTCCAGCAGCGACGCCATCGAGGCCTGACATCCTGGAGGAAGTGACATCACCAGTGAGAAGGTCACATGGTCATGTTGGATTTCTCAGGAAGAGGAAGGAGGAGTTACAGGTTTTTGGCACAGATGGAGAATCTATTTCTGCTGCAGACTTCATCGTTCAGGTGCTGAGTTGATCCTGAAAAGAAATAAAAAAATTATATCAGGAAAATATTTCAGCAGCAGGTGAATCTGTTTGAGATCCTAAGATTTATTAAAATCAACTGAACTATAATTAATAAATATACAAAAAAATATAACCCCCCCCCATGTCAAATAAGACTTTTATGAGCATATTTAAATAATATATAGAGAAACTCAAACTATATTTTCAGTAATAACTGATCTTCCTATCAGCATTGATAACTTCGTGGTTCGGCCATTTGTAGCAGATCAACAGTCCTTTGAACATGATAAGGGGTCGGGTTGAGGAATTTGATTTTGACCCAGTTGGCTTCCCGTAGGCGGTTACGGACAGTCTGAGTTGTGATGCGTCTGTTGTTCAGACCGATAGTCTCAGCTGTGTGTTGCTGCTCTTAGCCGAGCCGGATGTGGCGATCTTGTGCTGGAGCGGTCACACGTGGCTGCCGAGGATGAGGAGGATCTGCAGTGGAGCCAGTCCGTTGGAACCAACTTAAGACTCTTAAATGTCCGACAACGGACACTGAGCCGTGCAGCTGCTGCTCGGGTGGACGTCCCTGCATCCAACATGGCGATGACACGCTCCTGCATAACTGAGGCTTCATGACTCGTGACAAAATGTGGCATTTTGGGGCCTTTCATGGCCTTGTTGTTGCTCATTTTGTCTGGTCACCCAGTGGACCCTGAGTATTGCTCACTGACAGCAAGATGGATTCAAAATTATACACAAATCAGAGAAATATTACTTTTGTACAATAAAATGTCAGCAAATGCAGCAAATGCTCATTTACAGTTAACTCTCCATGGCAACAATATCTGACATGCGGTGTTTATATTTTTGTTCAGTATATTTGCTGCGAAGCTTCATCTTTTTAAGGACATGTTTAAAAGCCCAGAGGCTGATTGGTCATGTTCACCAGCAATGTTGATCTCCATGCAGTGTTCTTTTCCACCAAGGTTGTTCGGTTCCCCACTGCCCCACTTGGTGTAGTCGAACTTTGACCCGTCACTCCACAGCCACACACCCTCCTGAAACCAAGTGATGTTAATCACACATTTTACTGTGCATATATTCTAAACCATCCCTGACTACGAAAACATAAAATATAATAACAAAAAGAAGAAAACTGACCTTGACAGCATCGTGGCCTCCGACCCAGGTTCTCTGGTACGATCCTTTCTTACTGTTGACCAGCTCCTTGAGGAAGATGTGTTCACCGCTGCTGTGGATGGAGGCCAGATTTGCACCTAAACTAATGCAATCACTCTGGGAAAAAAACAAAACAACATTAAAATCGAGCAAAAGCTTAAAATCAACGGATTACAAAACTAAGAAAAGTCCAACTCAAAGAGAAGATGGAGCTCTTTGTTTAGTTTGACTCGTCTGAAGACAAACTTGTAGCGACATTTGATGGCCAGCAGCACATTTTGTTGCTCTGAAAGTCGTTACAATGATCCAGAGATCCAGTCCAGACGGTTCTGCTGGACTTTGTCTCATCAGGCCTCTAATGGCCGAGGTTATCCTGAACTGTCTCTGTAGTTAAGCTGCTATAGACGTAGAGCTGCTGGGGACAAACTGAACACTTCCTCACTCTGCTACAACTCTCCAGTTTTCTCCTTAGAAGCTCCACCTGGTCTGATGTCTGGATGTGGTTCCTTCCTGCAGGGAGTCAGCAGATGAAGCTGCCATCATCCATTCATTCTCCCTCTCCTGATATTAACTTTTTACTTTTCATGAACATAGAAATTACTCCTAGATCAGTCCTTCTGTTTCGTTTCTCTGTTTTTCTTCTCAAACCTCCAGACGGCCGTTTGGACTGAGCCAGGTTCTGGTTCTGCTGGAGGTTTCTTCCTGTTAGAGGGAAGTTTTCCTCCTCACTGTTGCTGCATGCATGTTAGATATGAGGGATTACTAATAGTGGTGGGTAGATGAGGCATAGCAAAACTGTATTGATTCTGTGTCTTTCTATTTTGTTATATATTATATATTGTATTATGTCACATCTTCAGTTAAATTGAAAATATATTTGATGTTCTTAAATACAGTCAATAAATAATGTGAACATGAACCATAAAGTGAAAATTTAAGTGAACGTGTTTGGAATGAGGATGTTTGTGGATTGTTTTTGTGGTTTCTTCCACAAATTTTTATTCCAAAAATGAAGTAAACATTACATTTATATGAAGAAATTTATAAAAAGCACCTGAGTAATTTGTAGAATGGCTGCATATCTGAGTTTATCTGGGACTTCATTCTCATGCCTCATGATGCCTCAGCATTAAAAGGTGGATTTATTTAAATAAGACGGTTTAGTCAAATATATGCGACACTTAACCTGCAGAACACGATATGAAAGCAAACTAAGAGTCAATTTCAGCTGACAATGGATTCAGATCAAGTAGAAACTGTCAAGAACCGGATGAAACAACAAAAATGAAGACAAATTTATTTCCAATATAAGATCAAAATGGTCCCACACTGAGGAAACGTTTCCTTTGAGGCTGCTCCATAGTTGATGCTGTAAAAGATCAAGAATTCGTTTGGCAAATGCTTTTGACAGATTCTCTCCCTTATAAACACAGTTTGGCGTTTAATGTGATTTCGAAACAGTTCCTGTATCGGTCACGTGACTTACTGAAACCAATACGCTCAGCGACACGGGTTTGGTCTATGGGCTTGATGCATGCGCCGACGCATCGGTGTTGCCGGACCCATCACTAGTTATAATAAAGTAAACAACAAAACGCATAAAAAGTGAACTTGATCCACTGATGTATAACTAGGATTTATTGAAATGCAGGAGTGACTTGAACTGAATTAACTGTTCTTAGTGTCTTGAAGCAACAGTTGTTGTGAAGTGACGATACTTAAACTGAATTAAATAAAAGCATTCAGATGGAAATTCTAGATTCCAGATTCAGTCCTAAAAAACAT
>NW_006800290.1:454463-455007 GCF_000485575.1 Poecilia formosa | reverse complement strand
CAAGTAGAAACTGACAAGAACCGGATGAAACAGCAAAAATGAAGACAAATTTATTTCCAATATAAGATCAAAATGGTCCCACACTGAGGGAACCTTTTGTTTGAAGCTGCTCCATAGTTGACACTGTAGAAGATCAAGAATTTGTTTGGCAAATGCTTTTGACAGATTCTCTCCCTTATAAACACAGTTTGGCGTTTAATGTGATTTCGAAACAGTTCCTGTATCGATCACGTGACTTACTGAAACCAATACACGCACCGAAACGGGTTTTGGTCTATGGGCTTGATGCATGCGCCGACGCATCGGTGTTGCCGGATCCATCACTAGTTATAATAAAGTAAACAACAAAACGCATAAAAAGTGAACTTGATCCACTGATGTATAACTAGGATTTATTGAAATGCAGGAGTGACTTGAACTGAATTAACTGTTCTTAGTGTCTTGAAGCAACAGTTGTTGTGAAGTGACGATACTTAAACTGAATTAAATAAAAGCATTCAGATGGAAATTCTAGATTCCAGATTCAGTCCTAAAAAACATGAAT
>NW_006800290.1:447883-454039 GCF_000485575.1 Poecilia formosa | reverse complement strand
TGAGTCAAACATTAAACTTCTCTTATTTAAATCCATCACACAAAGTAAACATTTAAAGCTGTATTTGCTGCAGTGTTAATGTGTAAGGCTCACAGAGCATCAGAACCCAAACGTCTCGGAAACTTTTATTACATCAGATCAATTTTACAAAGTCATAACATGATCTGCACAATCATGGAGACGACGGCTGACTGGACGGATGTCCCTCCACAAGGAGGCAAGACACTAGAGGTCAATGCTAGCTGGTTGTTAGCACAGTGCTAACCAAAGATATTCATAAAAAGCTGAGTGAAAGAAACAAGTGTGATAGGATGAGGCCCATAGCTGCAGGAATTAGAGCAAAAGGAGCCCAGGCCAGGTGCTGAGAGCTTAGAAACTGTCAAGTTTAAAGGTACAAAGTATTAATTACAACTTTAATATTCTGTATATTTTAACTATATTTCATGTATTTGATCAATTTTAAACAAAAACTTCCAGAGGGAGCTTTGAAGAGGCCAAATAGTGAGCTTAGCGATGGTCCTTAAGTTTAAAGTCCTTTTCCTCAGTTTCAGTGGCTGCTGTCTGTCCGAAGCCATTTCTGTTTAAAATATATTTTATCATCAATCAGATGTAATATTTTACTTTTTATAGACACTAAATTTGGGTTTTCATTCTCTGTGAGTCACAATTATCAAATGTAATATGTAGTATTTGTATGTGTAAGAAAATCTATACAATATAATGAGTCTGACTGTCTGACATAAGGGAAATAAAATACTGAACTTTTCACAGCAACTTTATTTTAAATGTGTTTGTAAATGCAGTAAATGTCTCTTCATTCTGTGACTCAAACAGCTTTAAGTCTGAACACCTTCAGCTGCCTCATCTAAAAACTCCTCAGCTTCACTCTGTAAACATTTCCTCAATAATATTTTATAATCTGTTTTTCACTCAGACGAAAAGAAGATGGCAGACTCACGTCGGCTCCGTTCCAGAGTACGCAGCTCAGAGAGACGAGCAAAGCCAAGTAAAGAACTGAGGCCATCTGAGGGAGAATCGTCACAAATAGTCAGATTTTCAGAAAAATAAAATTACAAAGCCTGTCATTTGTATTCACATCCAGCATTGCTAACTAGCCATGGTTTATACTTGTTTTTATCAAATAAATAAGATAAAAAATACAATGTTTGCACATTATGTATTCATAAAACAAGCAAGAAACAAAAAGAACAACCAATAAATTACAATCTTTGAGTTCTCTTCAGTCTAAAGTCTGGCCCTGATCACTTAAGGATTTTTAGGTTTTGTTATTTTACAACTTCAAACATCTTTGATTTGATGTTATAGACAAACAGAAAGTAGATTAAATGTGGAAGTGGAGGAAAAATTTTAATTAGTTTTCCTTAAAGAGGATAAAACCCTACTGCATAATATAACCGTTACCTTCTCATTTTGAACTCTCTCAAACCTGAGGAAGCACTAAGGTTTGATGAATTACGTCCAAATCTCTGAAGCAGAAAGGACCAGCCAGCAGAGCGGGCAATGGCTCAGCTAACGAGGCTAACGATGCTAATGAGGCTAGCGATGCTAATGAGGCTAGCGATGCTAATGAGGCTAGCGATGCTAGCGATGCTAATGAGGCTAGCGATGCTAATGAGGCTAGCGATGCTAATGAGGCAGGTGGAACACTGACTGCAATGCATGCTGCGAATTTACCTGAGACATTTTGAGAAATTTCTGGAACATCTTTCAGTCAACTTGAAGTATTAATTTGTGATCTTAGACACTTAAACTGACTGAGTCAGGGCAAGAACAAAGTGTCAGTGACCTTCAGTCCAGTGCTAACGTTGTTAGCCAACTCTTTGAGTGGCTTGAAGCTACAAGTTCAGAGCTACAGGAGGAAAACAGGCGGCTGGAGCTGAAACTTCCTGGCAACAAGAGGAGAAATAGGCGCCGAAACAAACAAACTCAGTAAGCTGAAGGTCCACAGCTGACCGTTTTCTGTTCTTAGCTACATAGTCAGAATATTTTAGGCTGTACAGTGGAACGAGGCAGAGCTGACCTTTAGGTGACCTCCTATTTGCCCTAGCAACTGAAACTCTTGTTGCTGTGGACCACAGCAGCAGGGAGATGCTGGACTTTGGTAGAAGTTTATTTTTGATCACAAGTCATCAACAAGTTATGCTGATGCCTTGCTTTTCTGTTTCTGACCTGCTGAAGTCAAAACTCCAGATATAAAATCATTTTGGAAAAATATCTGGGTATAAAAACATAAAATAAAAGCAAACAGATTGTTTTTGGTCCAAGTGACCTTTATTTAACAGGAAGCAGAAGAGAAAGCCTGCCTACATATCTAGGTAAATAAGGTCTATAACCCCATTAGGATGCAGCATCAACCACCCTGAAAAAAGTCCTCACATCTATAGGAAAGTCACATATTTTCATATTTGCTCAGGTTTTTTGTGTCTTTCCTTTGAGACAAATGAAGAAACTTCCTGACTGACAAATCGCTGCATCGTTGCTAAAGACGAGCGTGAGCCCCCTTAGAAATTGTTGTTCATATTCAGTATCTGATGAAATGACAAAGGGTCTATTTGAATGTTAAAATATATAAAGCATTGAGATAAAGAAGAAGAGCTCCAACGTTACCGTTCTTTGGGTTGTGAGCAGTGAAGTGCGTCTCAGCATCAGTACCTGGTACCAGGATGTTCAGGGATGGGAGCGCAGCCTTTAAATACCCTCACTGGGTGGTGTGACCATCGTCTGTCAACACCATCAGGTCAAATGGTTAATATTTCCACAGTTTACATTTCATGAGCAAATACAAAGGTATCAGCTGAGATGATGAAACTCCCACAAGCTGCTGCTGATGGACGTCTGATGTAACTTCTGTTTTACACACAGACAGAAATGATTGGTCTGGCCTTAATGATGAATTAATGCCACTGCAGGCTTTATAATCATGAAAATATAAATCCATGACATGCCAACCACTGACTGACCAGGTTTGTTGGCGTCTCCAGGCCGTTTATGTTCTGATGTATCTGCAGACATTTCTGTGAAATGTCCCCATCTATAAGATTTACTGTCTGTAGAGTCAGAATGTGAGGTTTGTTCACCTGTTTCACCCTGACCAGATCAACAGATCAGAAAAAGGTTCAACAGGCAGATGACTGCAGAGCAGCAGGACTTCTCTCTTCATAAGAAGTCGAGTCTTTCCAATCATTGTTAAAAAGTAAAACATTAGATTTTTTTGGTCTGTTTAAAAAGCCTTTCTGTGGGTGGAAACTCACCATTTTGATATTGGTAATTATAAAATGATCTGTCAATGCTGTAACTGATGAAAACAGAAAATCAACTAATCAATGATTATTGATTTCTAATTTAGTCCAAAATGAATAAAACATTGTTTTCCAAAAATATCATCTTGTGCATTGTGAAGTGGTTATTTGGAATATATAGGATCTATTTTATCCAGCTGATTAGTGCGGTGTAATATGCTGATGTCACCAGATCATGTTTCTGTTTGCCTGAGGTGAGCCGATCCTCACAGGAACCTGGGTGTGAGCTTCGCTCAACAGACCATCTGACATCCAGATATCAGGTTTCATCCAGAACCGTTTCTCCAGAACCGACACTGTCTACAGCCAGCTTCCTGTTTTCTTCAAGTCCAATTTATTTATACATTTAAAACACAAGTTTAACCAAAGTGCTGCGCAGACATAAGATGAGCAAGAAACATTAATAAAATAGAGCAAAGATCATGTCAGCTGACACCAACCACTGATCATTTTGAAGACATAAATATATATTACAGATTTTATTCCAATTATATTCTAACTGCCCAAAGAAGAAATTAAATTGACAGAAATTACAATTTACAAAATATAACATGAATGGCAACAACAATGAGTTTACATATCAGTCACTTTAACAGGCTCTGCTAAATGTAGGATCACCATCAGCAAAGTGACTATTAGTTAATGACTTCATCACTGAGCCTAATATTGATGTTAGTTGGATGACAATAAGGAAATCCATCTCTGTCCTGGGGTGTCCTGTTGACCCAGAGGTGGCCGACAGGAGGATTAAGCTGGAGTACCCGCCCCCCCATGCCCACCTCTCTGACAGCACTGAGCAGCTCCTTCAGTGTCCGGCTGCGGCTCCCTAAGTGTGTGAAGCAAAGATACTGCAGGTGTTTCCTTCTGGCCGCCTCAGACTGTCCAACACCTGCTGCTCTCAGTAGGTCACTGCTCTCTACTAATGAACCTGTTTGTTTTACTCACTTATCAATGGTAAAGTGCTCAACTGTGTATAATATCAAAATTCACCATGTATAACATAACTTGCCTATCTGTCACTATGTGCAATATGACTTACATTACTATTTCATTTATTATTTATTTTAATCTATGTGTAACATCACCTATCTACCTACCTTAACATATACACCTGGAATTTACTTATTTTTATATTTCATACTATATTGTTTCAGTATTTCTATATTCACTTGTATTTTTTTTTATATATAGATTTTTTATATTTTTATATTGATTCTGCTCTGTCCTCAGTACTGCTGTAACAATGCACATATCCCCACTGTGGGATTAATAAAGAAATATCTCATCTTATCTTATCTTATCTTATCTTATCTTATCTTATAATTATCTGTACTGATTAAATCACCTAATTACAAATTTTCAAGTGAGACTAAGATCATGAAACAGGAGGAGGGGTTGTTACAATAATTCAAGAGTCACTGAACTGAAAGTTTTCTGGGAAAATTTGACTCTTGAATATCTGAGAATTAAAGTAAAACCCATAAACAAACTTTGACTCTTATACAAAACTCTTCAAATATGTGGAAACTTTCTTCATTGACTTTAATGAGCTTTTATCTGTTATACACATTGATTATGAGTATTTAATGATAGTGGGAGATTTAGGGCCTGAAGACGGAGGGGAAAAGTGACGTGATATTCTTGAGCATGTTGGATTAAATCAGCATGTTACACAGCCAACACACTCCAGGACACACTGGACCTGATTGTCAGTAAGAGTGGGAATATTTCCAGTGTCTCTGTAACTGATGTCGGCCTGTCTGATCATTTCTACCTTTGAAAGTGAAAACAGCTGTTATAAAATATTCTGTAGGACAACAGCAGAAACTTTTAATCAGATCTACTTTCATGGCGCCTCTAAGCTGTAACCATGGCGATGAGCTGGTCGATAACTTCCATTCTTTGATTGATTGATTGATTGATTGATTGATTGATTGATTGATCCTGTGTGTCAGCAGTGATCTGATCAGCCTCCAAGTTTCCTTCATGTCTTGTGAGGTCAGTTTGTGCTGGAGTTATTTTTGTTACTCCCTCAGTTAAAGTCTGTTATGTTGCCCTCTGTTGGCCTTAATTTATCGTTTTGTGAAACGTTTGATTTCTTTGTAATAAATGAAGAATCTTTTTTGAAATCAGTTTCTCTCTGGCTGGTCTGTGAAAATAGATGATCTTTGATTTCAGAGGTGGGTTGTACTTTGCAGACTCCAGGAGTAAAGAGGGGCAGACAGCTGGTTAGGTGTTAACCCTTTCAGAACAGGAAGTTAGTTGGGAACCAAGTTCACTTGGTTTGGTAAAAGTCAAACCTCAGTGAAGAAAGTTGGAGGGAAGAAGTTCAGCACAATGAAGGCGATGGCAGCCTGGGACCTCTGCACATGTAGAGGTCACATTGATCTAAACACAATCAGAAATGGTTTCACAGTGTAGGACGGACTTAGAGCTGCACAAGTCAGATAGACAAGTCAAAAATCTACAGTTTATATCTTCAGATTGTGTAAAAGACTTTAAAATATCTTCCAAACTTTACAAGCTGCCACTGAAACATCTTAGCTTAAACCTGGAGGCTCAGGCATCATGATGGGATGAATGATGGTTTCATGTTTTCACTGCTTTGACGTTACCATGGAGATTCAGAGACAGTTACTCAATAAACTGTCTTAATTTAAAGTTTATCATCTTTTCCCAAAGAAATAAAACGATATGACAATAAATGTTTATTCATATGACAGATTTATTTATCCTTGTATCTTCCAGCAGCGACGCCATCGAGGAAGTGACATCACCAGTGCGAAGGTCACATGGTCATGTTGGATTTCTCAGGAAGAGGAAGGAGGAGTTACAG
>NW_006800290.1:446994-447599 GCF_000485575.1 Poecilia formosa | reverse complement strand
TATCTTATCTTATCTTATCTTATCTTATAATTATCTGTACTGATTTAATCACCTAATTACAAATTTTCAAGTGAGACTAAGATCATGAAACAGGAGGAGGGGTTGTTACAATAATTCAAGAGTCACTGAACTGAAAGTTTTCTGGGAAAATTTGACTCTTGAATATCTGAGAATTAAAGTAAAAACCCATAAACAAACTTTGACTCTTATACAAAACTCTTCAAATATGTGGAAACTTTCTTCATTGACTTTAATGAGCTTTTATCTGTTATAGGCATTGATTATGAGTATTTAATGATAGTGGGAGATTTAGGGCCTGAAGACGGAGGGGAAAAGTGACGTGATATTCTTGAACATGTTGGATTAAATCAGCATGTTACACAGCCAACACACTCCAGGACACACTGGACCTGATTGTCAGTAAGAGTGGGAATGTTTCCAGTGTCTCTGTAACTGATGTCGGCCTGTCTGATCATTTCTACCTTTGAAAGTGAAAACAGCTGTTATAAAATATTCTGTAGGACAACAGCAGAAACTTTTAATCAGATCTACTTTCATGGCGCCTCTAAGCTGTAACCATGGCGATGAGCTGGTCGATAACTTCC
>NW_006800290.1:436751-445167 GCF_000485575.1 Poecilia formosa | reverse complement strand
GGTTCTACACCACCCGGTTCTACACCACCTGGTTCTATACCACCCGGTTCTACACCACCCGGTTCTACACCACCTGGTTCTATACCACCTGGTTCTATACCACCCGGTTCTACATCACCTGGTTCTATACCACCTGGTTCTATACCACCCGGTTCTACATCACCTGGTTCTATACAACCTGGTTCTATACCACCTGGTTCTATACCACCCGGTTCTACACCACCCGGTTCTATACCACCCGGTTCTACACCACCTGGTTCTATACCACCCGGTTCTACAGTCCTTCACTGAGAGAACAGAAGTTAATCTACTGCTGGTAGTTTATAAGTCACTGAACGGATCAAAGATCTGCCTCTGGATCAACCTCCAGACCTCTCAGGTTCTGGTTCTGGTTCTGCTGTGCATCCAAAACCAGAACCAAACATGGAGAAGCAGCATTCAGCTTCTATGCACCACAAGTCTGGAACAAACTTCCAGAAAACCAGAAAACAGCTGAAACACTGAGTTTCTTTAAATCCATACAGAATCTGATTAAATGTCTTTTCTTACTACTGTTGAAACTGAAAACTTAATAGTAAACCCTTAATACCAACAAACATGAATGAACTGACCCTGACAGCATCGTGGCCTCCGACCCAGGTTCTCTGGTACGATCCTTTCTTACTCCTGACCAGGGCCTTGAGGAAGCTGTGCTCACTGCTGCTGTGGATGGAGGCCAGATTTCCACCCAGTCTGATGCAGGCGCGCTGGGAAAAAAATCACAAAATTAAAACAAGAAAGCTTAAAAGCTACAGACGGCAAAACTGAAAAAGGTTAAACTAAAAAACCAGATGGAGCTTTTTATTTCTTCTGACTCTTCTTCTAGAAATGATCCTAAAAGCAACAGAAGATTAATTTGTTGCACGTTTTGTAAAGTTATTTTTTAACTGATAACATCTGGAAGTGAGTGTCCAGGTGTTTGTGCAGGCGGTTGGGATGCAGTCTGTTCTCCCTGCCTCTAAGGCCTCGTTCCATCTGTAGTTAGACTACCTCCTCCAGCCTCAACTCCTTTACCTCATTTTCTCCTCCTTCTCTCCTGTTCCATAATTTGCTCTTATTTAAACTGATAACTTTATGTTTTTTCTCTCCTTAGAAGCTCCACCTGGTCTGATGTCTGGATGTGGTTCCTTCCTGCAGGGAGTCAGCAGATGAAGCTGCCATCATCCATTCATTCTCCCTCTCCTGATATTAACTTTTTACTTTTCATGAACATAGAAATTACTCCTAGATCAGTCCTTCTGTTTCGTTTCTCTGTTTTTTTCTCAAACCTCCAGACGGCCGTTTGGACTGAGCCAGGTTCTGGTTCTGCTGGAGGTTTCTTCCTGTTAAAGGGAAGTTTTCCTCCCCACTGTCGCTGCATGCATGTTAGATATGAGGGATTAATGTAAAGCTAACGACAAAACGCAACTGATTGTCCTGAACTTGATGCACTGATTGATAAATAAGTTTAATTGGGAATGATGTGTCTGAACTGAGATGAGTATCTGACATTTGTTGTAAATTGGTTCTATTTAGCTAAACTGAATTAAATAAAAGCATCCAGATATTAACTTTAGATTACAGATCAAGTCCACAAAAAGCTTATGAAATTACAAACTGTGATTATTTATGAAACAAACATCAGGTCAGAAGAGGCAAAGAAGAAATAAGCTACATGGACTGAACTTACATAGCACTTTATCCAATCATTTTTGACCACTCAAGGTGCTTTACACTAGAGTCACATTCACCCATTTATACACCGATATGCAGCTCAGTAGGCATTTTGGGGTTAGGTGCCACATTGACATGCAGCAGGGGAAAGCTGGAATCAAACCTACAACTACTCTACCCACAGAGCCACTGTCGCCACGGGTGAAATAAATAAAATGACAGATTTAAAACATGAAACATCAACGGGTTTTTGTTTTTCATGACTGTACCTCAGCAGAAGCCCAGTCAGTCTGGGAATTGTAGAAGTAGAAACAACGATTTCTATACTTAGTCCAACCAGACGGACACGTCGGACCTGGGCGACCTGGGAAACCAAAGAAATGCAACAGATCACACATGTGAGTCCACATGGGGTTTAATCTAGAAATGAATTTGAAGTTGAGTTTATGTCTTCAATGGAACAGAAGAACAGCAGCCATGATGTTACATGCAGGCAAAGCTGCCTCAATGCATATTCACAGTTATTTTTACTACTTGTTAAGTGTTTTTTTATTATTAACAATTCCTCATTAAACAAAATTTAAAAAAAATAAAAACATTGCGGCTTGATTTCTGTCGGGTTGAAATACTTACGGCAAACAGCCTGTGAACAGAGAGAGAGAGAAAACCATTAAAACTGTAAACAGCTGAAGGTTTCTCATCATCTTTGGGGTAAATAACATAATTATCCTGTTAGTTAATATTTGAAGGCTGCAGCAAAGCAACCCGGCTTCCAGAACCTCAGCAGAACCACATGCTGAGCTCCTCCATGCTACGTCACGTTGATGCAGGGATTCATGCAAAAGGAGCCCAGACCAGGTACTGATAGCATAGAAATGAACAGACTTATGAAGCCTGACATTTCTGATTAAAATATCTGTTTTATTATTCATCTGGTGTTATATTCCAGTTTTCTGAGACACTAAATTTTGGGTTTTCATTCTTTGTGATCCAGAATCATCAAAATGACAAGAAATAAAGACAGGAAATATTTAACTCCCTGTGTAACGAATCTATGAAAGATAAGTTTGTCAGAAAATGTTGAAATCTTTCTCAATATTAATTTTTTTAGATGTACTTGTAAATACAGTAAAACATGTCTTGGTTCTATGTGACTCAAACATTATTCTGTCTCTCCTAAACTCTTCAGTTTCACTAACTTTTATTTTATAATCTGTTTTTCACTTCAGAGGAAAAGAAGATGGCAGACTCACGTCGGCTCCGCTCCAGAGTACGCAGCTCAGAGAGACGAGCAAAGCCAAGTAAAGAACTGAGGCCATCTGAGGGAGAATCGTCACAAATAGTCAGATTTTCAGAAAAATCTAATAATCACAGCCTGTCTTATTTATTTATACTCCTTAGACATTTTCAGGTTTCTCTCTTTGACCTCTTTGTGTTTGGCACAGACACCTGTGTCAAGCTCTGGCCACACGGCATGTTATCGGAAAGCAGGAATTTATGCAATTTAAAAACCAGCCATCCATTTTCTTACACCCTTATCCCTGTGGGGTCATGAAGCGAGAGGTCAAAGGGCGAGAGGCAGGGTCACCCTGGACAGGTCACCAGTCCATCACAGGGCAACTCAGAGACAGACACACATCATGCACACACACACTCACACCTGTGGAGAATTTACAGAGACCAATTAACCTGACAGTCATGTTTTTGGACTGTGGGAGGAAGCCGGAGTACCTGGACAGAACCCACAGTGCACAGGGAGAACATGGAGACTCCATGCAGAGAGACCCCAGGGTGGGAATCGAACCTGGAAACAGTGCTACCACTGCTCCACTGTGCAGCCCCAATAAAAAACAATCAATACTTTATTCTAAATAGTTTGTTGTGATATTAATTTCAAACACACTGATGTTGTGATGTTGATATAATGTCCTCTCCTCCCAGAGCAGATCATCGCCACGGTGATGTGCTGATGGCAGCACTGAGCTGAGCTTTCTTTAGCAACACCTGCTCCAGTCTGCAGGCCAACCTGATGGACTCATCAGCACAATAATGCAATCCTTTCAGTTTCTGGTGAGATCTGTTTAACTGAATTTCTAGATAAATACCAGAAAAAAAGTCCTCACATCTACAGCACAATGCTATGCTTTCATATTTTCGCTACATTTTTTATGTTGTTCCTTTGAGTATAAAGAATCTCCTGCTGCACCTGAACGCCTCCAACTATTCCTGAACTCAACTTCCTGCCTGAAAAGCAACTCTATCATCGCTGGCATGTGGAAGTTTTGCTGTTCACTCTTTAGTATCTGATGAAATGACAAAGGGTCCCTCATACGTGAACAAGATCCCCAGATACTTAAACACCTCTACTTGGGCAGGACGACCCCCCCTGGCCCAGCGAAGGCACTCTACCCTTTTCCGGCTCAAGACCATGGCCTCGGATTTGGAGGCACTGATCCTCATCCCGGCCGCTTCACACTGGGCTGCAAACCGCTCCGGTGAGAGTTGCAGATCATGACCTGATGAAGCCAACAGGACCACATCATCCGCAGAAAGCAGAGAAGCAATCCTAAGGCCACCAAAACGGATCCCCTCAATACCTCGGCTGGTCCAGAGATTCTGTCCATGAAAGTAATGAACAGAATTGGTGACAAAGGGCAGCCTTGGTGGAGTCCAACTCTCACCGGAAACGAGCCCGACTTACTTCTGGCAATGCGGACCAGACTCTGACACCGGTCATTCAGGGACCCAACAGCCCGTATCACCGGAGAGCCTCCCACATCGCCCCTCTGGGGACACGGTCAAGCGCCTTCTCCAAGTCCACAAAACACATGTAGACCAGTTGGGCGAACTCCCAGAACCCTCTAGGACTCTGCTGAGGGTGTAGAGCTGATCCAGTGTTCCATGACCAGGACGAAAACCAGGCTCAGCTTCCTCAATGGAAGGCATGTTGGTGGGATTGAGGAGGTCTTCGAAGTATTCCACCCACTGGCCCACAACGTTCCGAGTTGAGGTCAGCAGCACACCATCCCCACTATAAACAGTGTTGGTGCTGCACTGCTTCCCCCTCCTGAGATGACAGATGGTGGACCAGAATCGCCTTGAAGCCGTACGGAAGTCTGTCTCCATGGCCTCTCCAAACTCCTCCCATGCTCAAGTTTTTGCCTCAGTGACCACCCAAGCCGCATGCTGCTTTGCCCGTCGGTACCGATCAGCTGCTTCTGCAGTCCCACAGGCCAAAAACGCTTGATAGGACTCCTTCTTCAGCCTGACAGCATCCCTCACCAACGAGATCGAGGGTTGCTGCCGCGACAGGCACCGACAACCTTGCGGCCGCAGCTCCGATAAGCTGCCTCGGCAATGGAGACATGGAACATGGTCCACTCAGACTCAATGTCCCCCACCCAGGCTTTCCTCCCCCACCACCGGAGTCAACTCACCACCAGGTAGTGGTCAGTGGACAGCTCCACACCTCTCTTCACTCGAGTGTCCAAGACATACGGCCGCAGATCTGATGAAGCAATGACAAAATCGATCATCGAACTGCGGCCGAGGGTGTCCTGGTGCCAAGTGCACATATGGACACCCTTATGCCTGAACATGGTGTTCGTTATGGACAATCCATGACCAGCACAGAAGTCCAACAACAGAACACCACTCAGATCGGGGGGACCGTTCCTCCCAACCACGCCCCTCTAGGTCTCACTGTCATTGCCTACATGAGCGTTGAAGTCCCCCAGCAGAACAAGGGAGTCCCCAGGAGGGGCACTCTCCAGTACCCCCTCTAAGGACTCCAAGAAGGGTGGCTAATCTGAACTGCTGTTCGGCCCGTAAGCACAGACAACAGTCAGAACCCGTCCCCCCACCCGTAGGCGGAGGGAGGCTACCCTCTCGCTCACCGGGGTAAACCCCAACGTACATGCGCCAAGATNAGAAAAGTCTTGTGGTGCACAGCATATCATTCAGGGAACGTGAGGATCCTGAAGAGAGATCATAAATAATAGGAAAATATTTCAGCAGCAGGTGAATCTATCTGGGTTCCTAAATCAGCAGGTCCTTAGATTTACTAAAATCATCAAATGAATTTGATTTATCAACTACTAGCTGCACAGCACCATCTTTCTGAGGAGATTTTTAAGCAAAACCCCAGAGGCTGATTGGTAATGTTCACCTTTCAGGTTGATCTCCATGCAGTGTTCTTTCCCTCCAACATTGTTTGGCTCTCCACTGCCCCATTGGGTGTAGTTGAACTTTGACCCATCACTCCACAGCCACACACCCTCCTGAAAGCAAGAATTTTTTTACTCGTTAATATTTAATATGGGAACTTCAAACCCAACCTGGTGAAGATGATGGAGGGATGACCTTTAGACTGAAGTTGTTGACCTTACTCAGAGGCCTCAGTCCTTTTTGCGACTGCCACAGGTTTGAGTCCTGGCCTCTTGACCTCGCTGCATGTCTTCCCCCTCTTCCATAACCCACTTTCCTGTCTGACCATTAAATAAAGGCCACAAGAGCTGGAGGCCTCTGTGTATGGCTCTCATGCTTTAACCTTGTGCCACTGCCGCGTCCAAATCCCTACAGTCTGATATCTACATGCTCCCACTAGCTCCGGTTATAACAAGAAATCAGATTAGTTACCATAACTTCAGGATGATACACAGCTCTACAGTACGATGTCACCAGGTCATTCTTAACCCGCTTCACTTATTACAGCTGAAAACTAGAGATCAGGCTGAACTCTGACCTGAACCTTCAGAGCCTCATAAAGACAGTTACAAAGTCGACTTTCTATCAGCTGCAGAACATCAGCGTCTACAGGTCAGACTGACAAACCAGCGGTCCAGAACGCTGCTGCTGGAGTTCTGACTAGAACCAGGAGGGTAGAGACACCACCTGGTTCTACACCACCCGGTTCTACACCACCACAGGGTGGGAACATAGACTGACCAGTAAATCGAGAGCTTCGCTTTTTGACTCAGCTCTCTCTTCACCACGACGGACCGGTACAGCGCCCGCTTCATGGCAGACGCTGCACCAATCTGCCTGTCGATCTCCCTCTCCCTTCTTCCCTCATATGTGAACAAGATCCCCAGATACTTAAACACCTATACCTGGGCAGGACGACCCCCCCTGGCCCAGAGAAGGCACTCTACCCTTTTCCGGCTGAAGACCATGGCCTCGGATTTGGAGGCACTGATCCTCATCCCGGCCGCTTCACACTGGGCTGCAAACCGCTCCGGTGAGAGCTGCAGATCACGATCTGATGAAGCCAACAGGACCACATCATCCGCAGAAAGCAGAGAAGCGATCCTAAGGCCACCAAAACGGATCCCCTCAACACCTCGGCTGGTCAGAGATTCTGTCCATGAAAGTAATGAACAGAACCGGTGACAAAGGGCAGCCTTGGTGGAGTCCAACTCTCACCGGAAACGAGCCCGACTTACTGCCGGCAATGCGGACCAGACTCTGACACCGGTCATTCAGGGACCCGACAGCCCGTATCAAAGGGCCCTACCGGAGAGCCCCCCACATCGCCCCCCTGTTGACACGGTCAAATGCCTTCTCCAAGTCCACAAAACACATGTAGACCAGTTGGGCGAACTCCCAGAACCCTCCAGGACTCTGCTGAGGGTGTAGAGCTGGTCCAGTGTTCCACGACCAGAACCAGAACCAGAACCACACTGCTCTTCCTGAATCCGAGGTTCGACGATCTGACGGACCCTCCTCTCCAGGACCCCTGAATAGACCTTACCAGGGAGGCTTAAGAGTGTGACCCCCTGTAATTGGAGCACAGCCTCCGGTCCCCCTTTTTGAACAGGGGGACCACCACCCCAGTCTGCCAATCCAGGGGAACTGCCCCCGATGTCCATGCGATACTGCAGAGTCGTATCAGCCACAATCCTACAACATCCAGAGCCTTAAGGAACTCCGGGTGGATCTCATCCACCCCTGGGGCCCTGCCATCCCGGGGCCCTGCCACCAAGGAGCTTTTTGACCACCTCTGTGACCTCATCCCCAGAGATTGGAGAGCCCAACTCAGAGACCCCAGGCTCAGCTTCCTCAACAGAAGGCATGTTGGTGGGATTGAGGAGGTCTTCGAAGTATTCCACCCACTGGCCCACAACGTTCTGAGTTGAGGTCAGCAGCACATCATCCCCACTATAAACAGTGTTGGTGCTGCATTGCTTCTCCCTCCTGAGATGCCAGATGGTGGACCAGAATCGCCTTGAAGCCGAACGGAAGTCTTTCTCCATGGCCTCTCCAAACTCCTCCCATGCTCAAGTTTTTGCCTCAGCGACCACCCAAGCCACATGCTGCTTTGCCCGTCGGTACTGATCAGCTGCTTCTGCAGTCCCACAGGCCAAAAAGACTTGATAGGACTCCTTCTTCAGCCTGACAGCATCCCTCACCAACAAGATCGAGGGTTGCTGCCGCGACAGGCACCGACAACCTTGCGGCCGCAGCTCTGGTAAGCCGCCTCGGCAATGGAGGCATGGAACATGGTCCACTCAGACTCAATGTCCCCCACCTCCCTCAGAACGTGTTCGAAGTTCTGCCGGAGATGGGAGTTAAAGCTCCGTCTCATAGGGAACTCCGCCAGATGTTCCCAGCAGACCCTCACTACACGTTTGGGCCTTCCAGGTCTGACCGGCTTCCTCCCCCACCACCGGAGCCAACTCACCACCAGGTAGTGGTCAGTGGACAGCTCCGCACCTCTCTTCAC
>NW_006800290.1:425392-436741 GCF_000485575.1 Poecilia formosa | reverse complement strand
AGTTCTTCATAATCATCAATCCAAACATGTTGTTGGTTTGGTGTGAGTTCATTAAACTTTTCCCTTTGCTGTGGCGAACTGCACTAAATTAATAATATCAACATTTCCAGGTGTCATTTAGTTACCAGACTGTTCTGCTGCAGCAGTGTGGATATGGATGGTAAGTAGAAGAAAAGTCCTTTTGCTCTCCAGCTGCATGAGTGAAATTTCTGCATGTAAACAAAAACATGCAACGTGTCTAGAACTGATGGCTTCATGTTTTCAGTGGCTGGAGGTTACCATGGAGATTTACTTGCTCTATTATGCTAAAGTTGATCATCTTTTCCCAAAGAAATAAAATGACATGACAAGAAAAGTTCATTCATGCAACAGATTTATTTGAAATCAGATTTTATCCTCGTATCTTCCAGCAGAGACGCCATCGAGGCCTGACATCCTGGAGGAAGTGACATCACCAGTGAGAAGGTCACATGGTCATGTTGGATTTCTCAGGAAGAGGAAGGAGGAGTTAGGGGTTTTTGGCACAGATGGAGAAAAGTCTTGTGGTGCACGGCATATCATTCAGGGAACGTGAGGATCCTGAAGAGAGATCATAAATAATAGGAAAATATTTCAGCAGCAGGTGAATCTATCTGGGATCCTAAATCAGCAGGTCCTTAGATTTACTAAAATCATCAAATGAATTTGATTTATCAACTATTAGCTGCACAGCACCATCTATCTGAGGAGATTTTTAAGCAAAACCCCAGAGGCTGATTGGTAATGTTCACCTTTCAGGTTGATCTCCATGCAGTGTTCTTTCCCTCCAACATTGTTTGGCTCTCCACTGCCCCATTGGGTGTAGTTGAACTTTGACCCATCACTCCACAGCCACACACCCTCCTGAAAGCAAAATTTTTTTTACTCGTCAATATTTAATATGGGAACTTCAAACCCAACCTGGTGAAGATGATGGAGGGATGACCTTTAGACTGAAGTTGTTGACCTTACTCAGAGGCCTCAGTCCTTTTTGCGACTGCCACAGGTTCGAGTCCTGGCCTCTTGACCTCGCTGCATGTCTTCCCCCTCTTCCATAACCCACTTTCCTGTCTGACCATTAAATAAAGGCCACAAGAGCTGGAGGCCTCTGTGTATGGCTCTCATGCTTTAACCTTGTGCCACTGCCGCGTCCAAATCCCTACAGTCTGATATCTACATGCTCCCACTAGCTCCGGTTATAACAAGAAATCAGATTAGTTACCATAACTTCAGGATGATGCACAGCTCTGCAGTACGATGTCACCAGGTCATTCTTAACCCGCTTCACTTATTACAGCTGAAAACTAGAGATCAGGCTGAACTCTGACCTGAACCTTCAGAGCCTCATAAAGACAGTTACAAAGTCGACTTTCTATCAGCTGCAGAACATCAGCGTCTACAGGTCAGACTGACAAACCAGCGGTCCAGAACGCTGCTGCTGGAGTTCTGACTAGAACCAGGAGGGTAGAGACACCACCTGGTTCTACACCACCCGGTTCTACACCACCACAGGGTGGGAACATAGACTGACCAGTAAATCGAGAGCTTCGCTTTTTGACTCAGCTCTCTCTTCACCACGACGGACCGGTACAGCGCCCGCTTCATGGCAGACGCTGCACCAATCTGCCTGTCGATCTCCCTCTCCCTTCTTCCCTCATATGTGAACAAGATCCCCAGATACTTAAACACCTATACCTGGGCAGGACGACCCCCCCTGGCCCAGAGAAGGCACTCTACCCTTTTCCGGCTGAAGACCATGGCCTCGGATTTGGAGGCACTGATCCTCATCCCGGCCGCTTCACACTGGGCTGCAAACCGCTCCGGTGAGAGNTGCTCACTGACAGCAAGATGGATTCAAAATTATACACAAATCAGAGAAATATTACTTTTGTACAATAAAATGTCAGCAAATGCAGCAAATGCTCATTTACAGTTAACTCTCCATGGCAACAATATCTGACATGCGGTGTTTATATTTTTGTTCAGTATATTTGCTGCGAAGCTTCATCTTTTTAAGGACATGTTTAAAAGCCCAGAGGCTGATGGGTCATGTTCACCTTTCAGGTTGATCTCCATGCAGTGTTCTTTTCCACCAAGGTTGTTCGGTTCCCCACTGCCCCACTTGGTGTAGTCGAACTTTGACCCGTCACTCCACAGCCACACACCCTCCTGAAACCAAGTGTTTGTTAATCACACATTTTACTATGCATATATTCTAACCATCCCTGACTACCAAAACATAAAATATAAGGAAAAAAAGAAGAAAACTGACCCTGACAGCATCGTGGCCTCCGACCCAGGTTCTCTGGTACGATCCTTTCTTACTCCTGACCAGGGCCTTGAGGAAGCTGTGCTCACTGCTGCTGTGGATGGAGGCCAGATTTGCACCTAAACTAATGCAATCACTCTGGGAAAAAAAACAAAACAACATTAAAATCGAGCAAAAAAGGCTTAAAATCAATGGACTACAAAACTAAGAAAAGTCCAACTAAAAGAGAAGATGGAGCTCTTTGTCTAGTTTGACTCCTCTGAAGACAAACTTGTAGCGACATTTGATGGCCAGCAGCACATTTTGTTGCTCTGAAAGTCGTTACAATGATCCAGAGATCCAGTCCAGACGGTTCTGCTGGACTTTGTCTCATCAGGCCTCTAATGGCCGAGGTTATCCTGAACTGTCTCTGTAGTTAAGCTGCTACAGACGTAGAGCTGCTGGGGACAACCTGAACACTTCCTCGCTCTGCTACAACTCTCCAGTTTTCTCCTTAGAAGCTCCACCTGGTCTGATGTCTGGATGTGGTTCCTTCCTGCAGGGAGTCAGCAGATGAAGCTGCCATCATCCATTCATTCTCCCTCTCCTGATATTAACTTTTTACTTTTCATGAACATAGAAATTACTCCTAGATCAGTCCTTCTGTTTCGTTTCTCTGTTTTTCTTCTCAAACCTCCAGACGGCCGTTTGGACTGAGCCAGGTTCTGGTTCTGCTGGAGGTTTCTTCCTGTTAAAGGGAAGTTTTCCTCCCCACTGTCGCTGCATGCATGTTAGATATGAGGGATTANGCGATCCTAAGGCCACCAAAACGGATCCCCTCAACACCTCGGCTGGTCAGAGATTCTGTCCATGAAAGTAATGAACAGAACCGGTGACAAAGGGCAGCCTTGGTGGAGTCCAACTCTCACCGGAAACGAGCCCGACTTACTGCCGGCAATGCGGACCAGACTCTGACACCGGTCATTCAGGGACCCGACAGCCCGTATCAAAGGGCCCTACCGGAGAGCCCCCCACATCGCCCCCCTGTTGACACGGTCAAATGCCTTCTCCAAGTCCACAAAACACATGTAGACCAGTTGGGCGAACTCCCAGAACCCTCCAGGACTCTGCTGAGGGTGTAGAGCTGGTCCAGTGTTCCACGACCAGAACCAGAACCAGAACCACACTGCTCTTCCTGAATCCGAGGTTCGACGATCCGACGGACCCTCCTCTCCAGGACCCCTGAATAGACCTTACCAGGGAGGCTTAAGAGTGTGACCCCCTGTAATTGGAGCACAGCCTCCGGTCCCCCTTTTTGAACAGGGGGACCACCACCCCAGTCTGCCAATCCAGGGGAACTGCCCCCGATGTCCATGCGATACTGCAGAGTCGTATCAGCCACAATCCTACAACATCCAGAGCCTTAAGGAACTCCGGGTGGATCTCATCCACCCCTGGGGCCCTGCCATCCCGGGGCCCTGCCACCAAGGAGCTTTTTGACCACCTCTGTGACCTCATCCCCAGAGATTGGAGAGCCCAACTCAGAGACCCCAGGCTCAGCTTCCTCAACAGAAGGCATGTTGGTGGGATTGAGGAGGTCTTCGAAGTATTCCACCCACTGGCCCACAACGTTCTGAGTTGAGGTCAGCAGCACATCATCCCCACTATAAACAGTGTTGGTGCTGCATTGCTTCTCCCTCCTGAGATGCCAGATGGTGGACCAGAATCGCCTTGAAGCCGAACGGAAGTCTTTCTCCATGGCCTCTCCAAACTCCTCCCATGCTCAAGTTTTTGCCTCAGCGACCACCCAAGCCACATGCTGCTTTGCCCGTCGGTACTGATCAGCTGCTTCTGCAGTCCCACAGGCCAAAAAGACTTGATAGGACTCCTTCTTCAGCCTGACAGCATCCCTCACCAACAAGATCGAGGGTTGCTGCCGCGACAGGCACCGACAACCTTGCGGCCGCAGCTCTGGTAAGCCGCCTCGGCAATGGAGGCATGGAACATGGTCCACTCAGACTCAATGTCCCCCACCTCCCTCAGAACGTGTTCGAAGTTCTGCCGGAGATGGGAGTTAAAGCTCCGTCTCATAGGGAACTCCGCCAGATGTTCCCAGCAGACCCTCACTACACGTTTGGTCTGACCGCCCCCCCTCCCCCCCACCAGAGCCAACTCACCACCAGGTAGTGGTCAGTGGACAGCTCCGCACCTCTCTTCACTCGAGTGTCCAAGACATACAGCCGCAGATCCGATGAAGCGATGACAAAATTGATCATCGAACTGCGGCCGAGGGTGTCCTGGTGCCAAGTGCACATATGGACACCCTTATGCCTGAACATGGTGTTCNGTTTCTTCCACAAATTTTTATTCCAAAAATGAAGTAAACATTACATTTATATGAAGAAATTTATAAAAAGCACCTGAGTAATTTGTAGAATGGCTGCATATCTGAGTTTATCTGGGACTTCATTCTCATGCCTCATGATGCCTCAGCATTAAAAGGTGGATTTATTTAAATAAGACGGTTTAGTCAAATATATGCGACACTTAACCTGCAGAACACGATATGAAAGCAAACTAAGAGTCAATTTCAGCTGACAATGGATTCAGATCAAGTAGAAACTGTCAAGAACCGGATGAAACAACAAAAATGAAGACAAATTTATTTCCAATATAAGATCAAAATGGTCCCACACTGAGGAAACGTTTCCTTTGAGGCTGCTCCATAGTTGATGCTGTAAAAGATCAAGAATTCGTTTGGCAAATGCTTTTGACAGATTCTCTCCCTTATAAACACAGTTTGGCGTTTAATGTGATTTCGAAACAGTTCCTGTATCGGTCACGTGACTTACTGAAACCAATACGCTCAGCGACACGGGTTTGGTCTATGGGCTTGATGCATGCGCCGACGCATCGGTGTTGCCGGATCCATCACTAGTTATAATAAAGTAAACAACAAAACGCATAAAAAGTGAACTTGATCCACTGATGTATAACTAGGATTTATTGAAATGCAGGAGTGACTTGAACTGAATTAACTGTTCTTAGTGTCTTGAAGCAACAGTTGTTGTGAAGTGACGATACTTAAACTGAATTAAATAAAAGCATTCAGATGGAAATTCTAGATTCCAGATTCAGTCCTAAAAAACATGAATGAAATGACAAACTGATTATTTATGAAACAAACGTCTGGTCAGACGGGGCAAAGATGACAAAAAGTGAAATAAATGAAGTGACAGATTTACACAAAGTATGAAATTATTCTTAGTGTTTCCTGAAAGAACTGACTTTTTCATACCTCAGCTGAAGCCCAGTTCATCTGGGAATTATAGAAGTAGAAACACCGATTTCCATACTTAGTCCAACCAGACGGACAAGCAGGAGAAGATCTAGGACTAGAAGGACGACCTGGGAAGAGCAAAGAAGTGCAGCACATACGAAAAAAGAGCTAAACAATGACATTTATTCTCAAAATGAATTTGAGAATAAATTGCTTTCCGTCAGGTTGAAATACTTACGACACACAGCCTGTGGATAGAGAGAGAGAAAACGCAGAGATTAATAAAACCATATGTCACTAAAAAGCTGCTAATCTAGATGAGGATCATCAACATATTTATCCTGCAAGTTAAACTGGATGCACATACTNGATCATCGAACTGCGGCCGAGGGTGTCCTGGTGCCAAGTGCACATATGGACACCCTTATGCCTGAACATGGTGTTCGTTATGGACAATCCATGACCAGCACAGAAGTCCAACAACAGAACACCACTCAGATCGGGGGGACCGTTCCTCCCAACCACGCCCCTCTAGGTCTCACTGTCATTGCCTACATGAGCGTTGAAGTCCCCCAGCAGAACAAGGGAGTCCCCAGGAGGGGCACTCTCCAGTACCCCCTCTAAGGACTCCAAGAAGGGTGGCTAATCTGAACTGCTGTTCGGCCCGTAAGCACAGACAACAGTCAGAACCCGTCCCCCCACCCGTAGGCGGAGGGAGGCTACCCTCTCGCTCACCGGGGTAAACCCCAACGTACATGCGCCAAGATAGGGAGCAACAAGTTTGCCCACTCTCACCTTGGGCAACTCCAGAGTGGAAGTATGTCCAGCCCCTCTCAAGGAGACTGGTTCCAGAACCAGAGCCATGTGTCGAGGTGAGACCGACTATTTCTAGCCAGAACCTCTCAACCTCACACACCGGCTCCGACTCCTTCCCTACCAGAGAGGTGACTTTCCACGTGCCAATAGCCAGCTTCTGCAGCCGAGGATCAGACCGCCAGGGTCCCCTCCCTCGGCCGCTACCCATTACACACTGCACCTGACTTCTTTGGCCCCTCTGACAGATGGTGGGCCCATGGGAGGGGGGGCCCATGTCTCCTCTTCAGGCTGATCCCGGCTGGGCTCCATGGGTAAAAGCCCGGCCACCAGGTGCTCGGCATCATGCCCCACCTCCAGGCCTGGCTCCGGAGTGGACCTCCATGGGCCCCGGGCGAAGGAACACCAAGTCCAAAGTTTTCGTCCAGAGTTTTCAAAGACCCAAGAGTTTAGCTAAGACCATAAGAATCAGTGGTAAAATTATCTCTGGATTAACTGGCTATCATCAGTGTGATCACGTCTATCAAAGCTGCAGTTTGGCAGTTTGCTGTCCTTAAGTTTTGAGCAGCAATGGGAGTTTAGCTTTGGCTATGAATAACTATAACTACTTAAGGAAACTGTTTGTAACACTAGCAATTTAGATCAAAATGACAAAGTTGGGGCATCAGGAAGTTAACAGCTGAATAGTTCAGTTGTTATAAATCCCTGCCTGATGAGGCCCAGGTGGTAAAATAATAGATGAAGGCATAAATCCAGCAGTATGTGAACAGCAGGATACTACCAACATGTATGCAATAAAGACAGAACTCCTCTCCAATATTCAAACGTTTAGCTAAAAGAATTACAGTTAAATGAATTTTGTTTTTGGTAGTATTAGCTGTGAGTGACTAGCTTAGCGAGTTGCTGACATCAGACCAGCGGCAGCAGCAGAACGGTGACGTTGGGTCTCCTCAGGTAAGAACAGATTATAGCTTAATGAGAAACAGAGACAAGTCTATTTTATATTTAAACATTGTTTTAGACATTATTTCACTTATGTGTTATTGTTCCAAAAAGCAGCAGATGTCGGTCAGTAAACTGTTATTAGTCTGGATTAGTTTTGTCCATCTGTGCTGCTTGATTAACATGTTGATGTGTTTCATGTTGTGTCACTTTCTATGTTCAAACTATTAAATAAATTATGAGGCTTATTTTACCTGCCACTTACATTTTGTTTGCTAAGTAATCATTTGCTTACAGGAATGGCGTTAACATTAGGTACCATTTCATGTCATCTTTGCACCTAAAGAGGAACCATCTAGAATCAACAGCTTCAGTTATTACAGCTGGAAACCAGAGATCAGGATGACCTCTGACCTGAGCCTTCAGAGACGCATAAAGACAGTTACAAAGTCGACGAGTGAATCTGAACCATCAGAGATCTGAACCTCAAACAGCTGAACCTGTGTGCATTTGATCAACATTAAAATCCAGAAAATGCTCCTCAAATGTTGCCTTAACATCTGATAGCAGAAAATAAATACCATGTCACAAATGTTGAGACGGTATTTATAGAAAACAGGAAGCTCACTGACAAAATATGGAAAAGGTATGTATTTTATTTGCCTGGATATAACATGAAAAAAATAAGATGTTGGAATATAGCATCTGGTGCATTATGTAAGAATCTACAGATGTGCATTTATCAAAGGTAGAAAGAGCAAAAAGAAAATGAGTTGGCGAGATTCTTCCAGAACTTGGTCCAGTACCGGGATGCTCAACACGACATTACTGGTGTTGAAAAGTGTGAACTCTGATGTTTAACACCCATAATGTTATGTTTTCACAGTTAGTTATGGTGAAGGCAACACTGCAGTCTCTGCACTCTAATATGTACCAACATTGAAATTTTAACAGGAGAATTTGCTGTGAATGAACGGATCAAAGATCTGCTGCAGTTGGATCAACTGTCCAGATCCCTCAGGTCTTCCGGTTCTAGTCTGCTCTGCAGAACCAGAACCAGAATCAGAACCAGCATGTGGCTTCTACGCACCACAAACCAGGAACAAACTTCCAAACAGCTGAAACACTGAGATCCTTTAAATCAAGGCTAAAACTGACCAGTGCAGAGCTGCTTTTATTAGTAAAGGAACACTGATCAATATATTTGGTGATGGTTCTGATCATGAAATTTGACAAAATATGTTTATTTCTGATTTTCACAACTGGTGACTGTATTGTGTTTTAAGATGTAAAGCACTTTGAATGCTTTGCTGCTGAAATGTTTTATTCAAATGAACTTGAACGTAACCTGTTCATGTTTAACTGTGTGAACTCAGCCGGAACCTGGCAGCTAAAACATTTAAAGAACTAAAACGTTTTAGTTTTGCTGCCGTTCTCTGCATGTTGCTGGTTATATGTGTTTTTTGTTGTTGTTGTTGTTTGAGAAGATGATAAATTGTTGAATAAACTTCTGGAAACTTTGCCCCACTCATTTCTGAGATCCACAAATATATGGAATGTAATAGAATAAACTCTTTATTATAATTAATTTGGATTTAAGACCATTTAGACTCATAAACTGAATTATTTTGTTTCATTTATGTAGAGTTGTTTTAACTAGATTTGGTTCCCATCCAGGAAGTCGTCGTCAGGGTTTCTGTTTTCTGTTGATCTTCGATCATTTGATCCTTTTAACAACAGAGGTGGGAACAGCAAACAGTCATCGGATCCACGTGTCACATGAACAGCAGTCATCATGTTTCCAAATGCTCCAGAAGGGCTTCAGGGTTAAACTCTGTCATATTTAATGATACTTTCATTCTTTGTAATAATATATAGTTAATGCGAGCTGAGCTTCAACAAGGCAGAGAACCATTGAGCCCAATCAGACCTGCGGATATGTTGGGTGCATTTCAACATGTAAATACACCCAAAGCATTTTTTTTATAATTGTATTTTTTTATAATTGTTTTTTTTTTTTTTTTTTTTTTTTTTTTACATTTAATGTGTTTTGTGCATGTTCAAAGTTTTTGCTCATAAATAAATTCCCTTTAACAATATTTTGGCTCAGGTCAATAATCTGCTGACTTCTACCTGAAGTTTTATTTGTGAATAAATTAAAGTAGATGGATAAAAATATTTACTGACGCAATAAAAACAGGAATCTTCAGAGGAATTGAACCAACAACCCTGGATCAGACACAACTGGAGCATCTCCAGTTGAACCACTTTAATGACTTTAAGCTGTTTGATTCGCAGCTTTTCAAGAGTCAAACTAATCGACTCTCTGACCTGATCATGATTTTTAATTCGAGCAAACTGCTGAATCATCAGAGCCTGTTTACTTTGGTTAGGCCGGTCTCCACAGCATCAGGGTGTGTCTGACTCAAACGGCTCGTCTGGCGTGTGAATATCAGCCTTCAGAACCGCTGCTTCTGTCAACACACGTCTGGGACCCGATCCGTCCCGTCACAACTTCACTGACACACTACAAATATTAACATTAATATTTAGAAATGACAATTAAATTAACGCCTTTGCAAAAACTCTACACTATAAAAAATTGACATCCTTCTTCAAATTCAATTTAAAAAATACTTTATTGACCCAAAAGGAAAATTGAAGAGTTAAAATTTATTATTTTATCTCTTAAACTGAGCTTCTTTTAAAGACTTAAAGTTATTACAGTGTGATTATGTTTTATTGCCACTTCCACATTTATTTGGCTGGAAAATCCGTCCGTCCGTCCCAGTGTGTCATGCTGTGAAAAGAATTTGCCCCATTACATATTTCTTCTGTTTTTCCTTTTTTTGGTGACATTTTAATGTTTCAAATAATCTATTTTTAATTTTTAATAAGGAGTGAATCCCAAAAAGCAGTTTTCAAATGATGATTTTAAAAATCATCAGAGACAACATTTTGTGAAAACTCAACAATCCCTCTGAGCCACAGCAGAACTGCTTTAGTTCAGTCACACTGGACGGTTCTGAGTATGAAATGTTCCTTTTATAGATCTATCCACCGTCAGAGAGGTTCAGTATGAATTATTATTATTATATCCGCAGGTCAGGGAATAACCAGGTCCGGGTCTGAAACCAAAAACATTGGAGGCTTTTTGTTTCCTGACTGAATAAAATCATCATTTGAAAACTGCTTGTTGTGTTAACTCAAATAATTTTTGTACAATATTACAGTGAGTTGAATGATATGAAACATTAAATGTGACAAAAAGTAAAAGCAGAATCGGCCCGTGAGGAGAAAATACTTTTCCACACATTGTAAACAAAAATAGTAGATTTAAATTTTAAAACCTTGGAAATAGAAATTTTGAGGGCAGATATGTTTTTTATTTTTAGATTAAAAACAGTCTTCACACATTGCATCAATATGCCTGCAACTAGTTTACATGTGGTGCAGATTAACTACAGTCCAGCAGGGGGAGCTGTCCCCGTTTAGATCGGACTGAATTAAGTTTCCGTTCATAAACAGACAGTAAAAAAGACCAAAATATTGTGTTTGACAAAAAATGTTTAGTGTTGAAGGTTATTGTTTCTGACTCTTTCTCTGTCAGTGTTGGCAGAGAAAGAGTCAGAAAAACAAACAAAGAAAGCAAAAGAAAAAAGAGAAAAAAGAAGGAACATCTTACTATGATGTAAATGGTTACGAATAATACAGTGTTAATCTTTTAAGATCTTTAGCATTAACTTTAATTTCACAGCAGATAAACCAACATTTATCCAGTGACTTTAACTCAAAAGGCTTTTAACTACAGCTGCTAAATCAAGGTCTTTGATTTCACCTCTAAACCTTCAAACTGTAACATTTGCTATTACTTTTACCTCCTGTAATCAAAATAAAACTCAAATTTCTCATGTGGAGAAACTTTGGGTTAATTTTGCTTCTCGGTGTAGAAGATCTTCCCATCAGGCCGTTTCCTCCAGCTCAGTCTGATGTCAGCCTGGAGCCGAACCTTCAGCTGGAGCTGAAACACACCGAGCAGACATGTCAG
>NW_006800290.1:415621-425109 GCF_000485575.1 Poecilia formosa | reverse complement strand
CCCAACACACAGCAAACACACACCAAACACACACCCAACACACACCCAACACACACCCAACACACAGCAAACACACACCAAACACACACCCAACACACACCCAACACACACCCAACACACAGAAACGCCTGAACCAGTTTCCATCTCTGCGTCAGAAATCTTTACTCCAAGAAAAGAGAGTAACTTTGTCTTTAGGAGATTATTGGTGATGATTTCACACTGAATCATATCAATCATAAAATATTCATTAAACCTTCTGTGATATTCAAGTGTGAACATTGCAGAAGGTTTAATATTTTATGATTGATCTGATTCACGATCTAAAGGTCTGGATCAGCAGCTTGTAGCATCTGGACTGACTTTCTGCGTGTTGAGACTCACCTCCTTCAGCAGGTCTTCCAGGGCTGCCGGGTCGTTCAGGTCCAGAACAGAGTTTCCCACCAGCTTCAGCTTCACTGTGAGCCGAGTGAAAGGTTCAGCGTCTTTAAGACAAACAAAGCAAATGTTTTATCAGATACATGGTCATTTCTGGTTTGTCGTCCTCTTTGGTCCACTGATGGCGTCTCACCATGGTAACAGACGGAGGCCTTCTCTAAGCCGCACGGCCAGTCCTCCCAGTGCCCGGACAGGCTGAAGTCTGCCACGGTGCAGTTCTCCACGCCGCCCTGAGGCTGCCCCGATGCCCAGTAAGAAAACAGGAACAGGTTTCCGTTGGACCACTTCCAGGTGTCTTTGTAGAGGCCGATCCAGACCGTCAGACCTGCAGGCCTCATCGTCCTGATCTGCTCGTTCTCCTGCAGGCTCCTGATGCTGGCCAGGTCTGTGTAGTGCAGCCTGCAGTAGCTCTGAGCGTCGGTCCAGTTCATTAATGTGCTGATGTAGAAAAATGTTGCGGCCTGTCCTGGAAACAGACCAGAAGAGAACCAGTCAGTCAGACGGTCGGCCAGAGAGATGGCATGGAGACACGGGTGGAAACGGCTCCAGTTCCAGGTTTTAATTTGCTGACATTTGTTTTTGATTTGTGACAGACCTCCATGCAATCAGAGTCTCTGAACAGTTTGGTAGGTCATTACATTTAAAAGATGGTTTAAAATCATTTATAGAGTGGCCAAATGTCCTCTTTCCCCTGGACATTGTCTTCACCGATTGTCCTGGTTTGTGTCATTTTTCAGGGACCAGCAGGAATGTTTATGTGATGCAGAAACATGGCAGCTTTTCTTTCTGCCGTCCGGAGCAGACAGAGCCAAAGTACTGCTTTAATTCCTGTATTTACTGATATTTACCAACACTATATCTAATTCTCTACATTTATTCATAAACAAACGTTAAAAATGAAACTCAAACTTGCCTGTTAGTAAATCTGGGTTTGTTCTACATCCTTACCGCTGGTGTTGGCGCAGATGGATCCGTAAACCCACTGGCAGGGAGCGTCGTTCCAGTATCCATTGTCATACATGTGAGTGCAGTCCACTGTGTACCAGGCGCTGTTCGGCTCACCGGCCGACCAGAGTCTGTAGCTCCCGTCCGCTCCGTAGAAACCTTCGTCTGACAGCGACCACCTCCAGCTGACCACATCAAAGTACAGCCCGATCCAGGCCTGCGGGACAGAACCACTTACTGCCACATCCAACCACCTGCCTGCGTTTGAATATTGTTCTGCGTCACTTCCTGCAGATCGGTGGGAGCTGGTCCTGCCTGTGGCGGCAACATGGCGCCATGTTGTTCCACCATTAACTCCCGGTTGAATCAGCATGAATTCAGCCTGCGTCTCATGAAACCATTACCTGGAGTCAGAGTCTTCATGTTTTCTACCACTGGAAGCTCAGCTGAAATATTTCTACGCCACAAACTTGAAAAATGATCTGAGATAATCTTCTCATTGATAGTCAGTTTTTAATTATGCTGTGCTGATAGCTGCTGATAAAGTTGGGCTTTCATAAAACTGACCCAATTCAAATCCATAGGTTTCATCTTTGATGGCAGTTTCTCAATATAGAGTTCATGTTTAGGTGCAAATACTCAGAAATAAGATGACATGTTACCTAATATGTTCATTAGGTAAGATCAGTTTCAAAGAAGCTGAAACAGGGAGGCCTTGGTTGCTTCTTCTGCAGATGATCCGATTCTATTGGTGAGTTTCACAAAAAACCTTCAAAGTGTAATTTAAATATTTAAAGCACCAAATACTGCAGAGTCAGACCTGACACGTCTGTGCAGCAGGTTTGGATCCAACCTTTATGAAATCATGAATGACTGAGTTTTCATGAGTCCAGGATTATGAATATAAGAGGCTGCAAAGTCTGTCTGTTGGCGAGAGCGTCAAAAACAATCAGGAGATATGTTGGTTATTTAAAAAAACAACGTGGTCTTCACTGCACTTTTACTATTTGAACAAATTCAGCTGTTCCTGTCAGAGAGGAGACACTGAATCTGTCAGGTGATCAGGCAGAGCAGAGGGAACTAGAATCTGTAGATCTACGTTTGAGGTGCCGTTCTCACCTTGCAGAGAAAATCCAAAGACAGGAAATTTGCATGACTTGCAAGGAGGTGTTTACTCTGTTCAAGACAAACCTGCATCCTGAGGCTCAGGGTTTGGAGTCATTCAAATCGCAAACACCATGCAAATGGATGTTAAAACTTCAATGTAGAGAGAAAAAAAATGAACTCTGGTCATTTAAACAGTCTTTGCAGCATTAGATTAACAAAATGTTGGAATTAGTTCAGGAAAGCAAAAGGTTTCCTCTCACAAAGATGTGATTGACTTTGGTGAGCAGCAGTTTGAAACAACAGAGATTTAAACTAATTTATCATCTTCCAGTGAAACGAAGGACAAAAACAGGAAAAGGGAGAAAACAAACACTTCCTGTTACTTTCAGAGGTGAACCGATTGCATTTTTCTGACCAATCGTCCATTACTTTTCTTTAGAAAGCCTGACCTGACCTGATGATTACAATATTGGCTGTTGTTTTTTGTCAGAAAAGTTGCTGAGTCAGCAACAGTGAAGTAATTTTTGTAACGGTAAACGTGCAGACATGAGCTGGTGGGCCGGTTCGTCAGCCGAGGCGCTCGCTGCAGGGCAGAGGAGGGTAAGATCTGAGGATAAGATCAGCTTCACATCGAAGCATCAGTTCATCACCGATCTCACAAAATCAAGGAAACTGGTGTCAATAAATCAGTGCAACCCTTCAGCTGGCTGAATATTTTAAAAGCAAACAGAGGAGAATATGGAGTTTACGTCTGCAGTTGATCCCATTCTGCTCACGTCTGCCATGCCGTTCAGCATGGTCACCATGTTCAGACTGTCCACAGTGACCAGGTCCGTGTAGCGCTGCCTGCAGTAACTCTGCGCCTCGGTCCAGTTCTTTGGGTCATAGATGAAGTGGTACTGACGTACAGGGAGACAGCAGATGGAGCCCAGAGCTGCTGGAACGACAGCAGGAGGATTCAAATAAGAACAAAACATTTTCATGACAGATGTTTTTATCAGTAGAACAAACCTTAAAAATCAATTCTGTTTCCAAACAGAGCTCAAATTAGCTCAGGTGTTTTAAAAAAGGACACACACACTGAACACACACAAAACATTATGTGTGATTGTATAACTTTATACTGGGAGTATAAAATTAAATCCACTTGCCTGATGCACTGAGGAGCCACAGAAGAACGTTTTCCATCCTCGTAAGTGTCGTGTAGTTCAGTTTGTGGCTGCAGACGTTTATTACTCTGGGTTTGAACATGTCATGCAAAATGATCAAGTTGAATAATTTGCGTTTGAGATGACAAGTGTTTACTCTGACAAATGCTGTAATATCAAACCAAATAAAGCAGGTTTTAAATCACAAATGACTCATTTGACTCCTGAGGCTTTTCCTCCAGAGAGGCAGAGAGGCAGTAGCCCAGGGCGCCGAGTCCTGGGGCGCCCAAACGTTATTTTGTTTTAAGAGAATGTGTATTTTTATATTAAACTTGTAGGCTCATGTCAGGTGAGGTGTCAGGTGTTTTTGCATTTCATCTTCATCTTGTACCTTCAAAAACTTTGTTTCCTGCCAGTGTAATAAAAACATGTGGGTCTAAATGTGAGAGGATCTTTGGATTATCAAATCCTGTGACACAATAAGTATTTGAAGAATCTGAATTAATGAGCTACAACAACATTTAATTTCCCATTAAGAACCACTGACTGTGGGATGAAATTTCAAAACTCTGAGTGGTCTGATAATTATTAACCAAATCAGTCAATATGTAGGCCAAGCTGTCAGTTTCACACTCTGTTTCAAGCACCCAGCATGCTGATGTGAGGGAACCTTTATCGATACATGCAGCAGAATACTGCACTACTGCTGAAACAGATGTGTTGATTCTGCAGCAGTGGTGATCATGGATCAGGAATAAACATGGCGTCCTGTTACAGTGTCAGTTCCCTGTTTGGGTTTTCGTTGGACAGAACCAGAGAAATGAAGCCAGAAGATTTTAATAATAAAAAAATTAAGACATACAATGTTGTTATGAATGGAACAGGACATGCAATGAACAATACAAACCAGAGAGCTTCAATAGGGAGGCAGGCTAATGGCTAACGGCTAATGGCTAATGAGATCAGAACCAAGTGAGTTAATCAGAGGAGAAGTGGAACAGATGTGGCAGAAAGCAAAGGGAAACAGACGGTGGAAGGATATTTAACATAAACTGAGCTAAACTAAAAACTAAAATGATCAACAAACCAAAAGGGAAAATGATCTGAATATGGCAACAAGACCTAAGTGACAATAATAAACCAAGAAGTGATCATAGAGGAAACACAAAAGTAAATCGAAACTACTGAAACCGAAGGCAGATATGCGTGAATTCAATAAGGTTACAGGAATTTAAAAAAGGAATCAAACTGAAACTCGGCTACAAGTTCTGATCAGGTTTGAATAATGATTCAAACATGTTGAAGAACTGTGACTAAAAGAAAATATGCTGTTTCACATCAACACATCATTTTGCTGTTTCATTAATATGGATTTTACATATTTTTCATTTTAAAAGATATAAGAAAAGCTGAGAAGGTTTTCTCATCAGCATGTCGTCGCCTCACTGCAGCTCCTCCTCTTCCTCCTCCTGGTGGAAGATTTTTCCATCCTGCTGTTTCTTCCAGCTCAGCTTGACGTCTGCAGCCTCGCCCTGCTGCTTCAGCTGCAGCTGGAGCTGAAACACAGCAGTTACTGGGCCTGGCCAGACTCATTCCAACGTTTCACTGAGACACTTCTAAGTTTGTCTGGATTTAAATGATATTTGGGCTTAAATGCTAAAACTCAAAATTCTGAGATCTTTTACCTCCTCCTTCATGTTTTCCAGGACTGCAGGGTCATTCAGATCCAGAGTCGCATTTCCTACCAGCTTCAGTTTCACCACTTGCGTTGTGAAGGGCGGAGAGTCTTTAAAACAAATATTTATAACATTTTATTACAGTTAAGGATGAAAAAAGTATTTTAGAAAAGATATTCTGGATGTGAATGCCATTTGCAGTGTCGGGTTTTTACACAATCAAGTAACTATGTTTCCTTCAACTTAAATTTGACTTTTCATCACAGTCATATTTGACGTCTTGAAATTGGCCTCTGTCTCTTTAAGAACCTCCTACTCTTCCTGACACGTCCCTTTCAGAACGTCATCACAACAATGCTACTCCATTAAGCCGTTTACATCCATTCTTAGGAGCGTTGATCTGAAAAATAGTTTGTATGAGTTCAGCAGAGGTGCAGTGTTTGCAGATTGCTGCTGCTAGTCTGAAGGAGCTGAGTGGGGGAGGCTCAGGGAGGTGGAGCTGTGTGGAAACTGGCAGCACTTTGTATGAGCAAATGTTTAGGCACCCTGAACGGTTGCCATGGAGAGTCAAAGATTTCTCAAACATGCATGAAAGAATCAAGGTCACAGTCCAGATATGTTTTTGACGAGGGAATAACATTATAACATGACGTAAACGTCAATTTAGCAAACAACACTCCTTTAAAGTTTCCATTCTCGACCTCGTTCCAGTGTGAATGACATCATCGATCCTGGCGTCTGCACCACATCAGGAGAATGAATGCAACATTTGATTCTTCTTCTGCTCTGAGCCGCCACAATATGAACTCCAACCAGGAAGAGGTCTACTGGCTCTGGAGAGTTTTTATTTTCTAGCAAAGCAAACAAACCTTCACGTTTCCATTCAGACTGATGGGCAGCTTACCATGGTGGCAGATAAATGGCTTCATTTCATCACAAGCCCAGTCATCCCAGACGCCAGAGCTGTCAAAGGTCGCAACGCCGCATCGCTGCGTCTCACCGTCAGGTTTGCCCACTGCCCAGTGTACAAACCCATACATGGGTCCGTCTGACCACTTCCAGGTGTCTAGGTAAAGGCCGATCCAGCCATACACGCCGTCTGGGATCTCAGCCTTTATGAGTGAGTTCTCAAACTGGCTTTTGGGAAAGGCCAGGTCTGTGTAGAGTTCCCTGCAGTAGCTCTGAGCCTCCTCCCAGCTCATCGCAGCGTCGACGAAGAAAAAGTTCGCCCCCTCATCTGAAAACAAGAGAAACTAGAATTACTTTGGTTTCTAGCTGATTTACATGTTTACTAACAGCTGCTTACTGAACCCATGAAAGGTAACTTCAAAATAAGAGCATGGATATAAAGGCCTGACAACCTGAAGACTTTTTATCTGTCAACAACCAAAACTTCAGCATGCCAAAATTTATTCAACTGGAAGTTCACAAAGCAGCCAGGTCAATTAGTCCTTTTTTCATTTTTTGCAATAAAAATCAAAGTGTTTGTTGTACTAACTTGGAAATATTTGCGATATTTGTGCTTATTTATGACGATAAATGCAACTTTTTATGACTCGCTGTGCAGATCATGGACCATAATCTGACATCAGTGAAGACTGGGCCAGCTGTTGTGGGCAAGCAAAACGTTTTTGACAATTTTTGAGAAAAATTTGCAATAAACTCACAATTATTTATTAGCACAAAAAAAACATTGCAGGGATTTGTTGATTTTGTGTGAATTTCCATGATCATTCTCAATAAACTGGAGGGACTGAGTGATATAATTTGGCAGCAAACAGATAAAAACTGCATTGATTTGACTGAAAACAGAATATTTAAGCACACTCAGTGTTTAGTCTAGAATCTAGAGGGCCACATAAAAAGCTATGGTGGGCCAGATTTGGCCCACAGGCCTCGAGTTTGAAACATGTGATATAGACACATTATTAAACACGAAACAGGAAACGTGTATGATAAGAGAAAAACATGATCTTTCTATTAATACAGCAGATTAGTGGAAGTCTGTCGGGTCTTTGCTAAGAACATTTTTTAAAACCAGGGGCCCAACTCTCATTTTACTGGCTAAATTTCAGTCCTAATAAAAGACTCTTGTATCCTATTATACAATCACAGAAAACAGCAGCAAAAACCTACAATAAACAAAACAAATGCAAACAAAAAAGGCTGGAAATACTGAAACAACAGCACATCTGAAATGCTGCAAACCTGCTCCAGACCAGTAGGGGGAGTCTGGAGCAGGTAATATTATCTACAGAAAACATAAATATGTTTCTGTTTTATAAATACTGGAAAAGACCTCGTGTTTGAAAAAGACATAAAGTGTAACATATTTTCTTTCTCCAATGTTTTCTGGACGTTTCATGAAATCAGATGTTCAACATGAGGCCCGTGGGCCAAGTCTGGCCTGTCAGACCCACTTTATGGTCCTCAAGATTATTGATGGCCACTTGAGTAGAGGTTCAAGATAACTTTAGTATGCTTAAATATTATTTGATCATGATTATTTGATATTATTTGATTTGTAAATGTGGGACATACTTGGATGAGACAGTTGTGGGTCGGATTTAAAGAGTTTCGTTTTTTTCCTTCTCCTTTTTGAACTGGAAATGGAAGTTTTATTTTATGTTTATCTATTATTATGACACAGTGATCCCTCAGTATATTGCGGATCACCTTTCATGGTCTCGCTGCTTCGCAGATTTTTTTTGTGTGCAGTTTTTTTCACAGTGCATTGTGTTCTGCGTCCTGATTGGCTAAAATATACGTAACACAGATTGGCCATTCAGGAGATGGAAACTGAAACTTTGAATGCCAGCTGAAAAAAACTGCAGCCGGAGGCTCTGCTGTAGATCCAGCTGTGAACCCTGGATCACAGCTGGAGGCGCTTTAATGCCACGACTCCGAATCACATTAATTGATGAACACGCACATCTGCTGATCTGAAAACAGGTTTTGTTCTTTGGTTTCAATGTAGAGTATTTAATTATGTTGTGTAATAGTTGTAAAAAACTAAAGGTGACTACTTCGCGGATTTCACTTATCGCGGGTTATTTTTGGAAAGCAACCCCCGCGAAAACGAGGGATCACTGTATATATTTTTGTTTTCTTGATTCTTCTTCATTCTTTATCTGGTAATTTACTTGTTCAAAATAAAGATTTCATTTAAATAATAAGTTTTATTTGTGTAGTGCCAAATTACATCAGTGCAAAAATATGATAATTATTCAATTTTAAGAAGGAGTCATTGAATGCAGAGAAACTAAAGTATTAAGAGTTTATTGATGGGTTTTATCAATACATTCTGCTATAATTACTTTTCGCTGAGCTTTGCGCCTGTTGGCCACCAAATGATGAAACGTATTTATAAAAAGTGGCTAACCTGCAATCAAGAAGCAGGAAGACAAAATTAAACCAAATTCTTACCTGACACGTTGGAGCAGACCGGGTAAATGTTCTCTTCGCACGGTGCATCGTACCACATCCCAGACCTGTCCATAATCCCACATGCCGGTAAGTACCAGGGGATGTTTGGCTCTCCTGGATACCAGTTCTGGAACTTCAGCTCATCGCTTTGGTAAAAACCTCCAGACAACCAGTTCCATCTGATCTCATCATGGTACAAACCGATCCAGGCCTGTTGGAGATCAGACCAGATCAGTTACATTCAGCATCAGGATCCTTTTGCTGACATGTTGCAGTGTCAGCAAACTCTACTGAACACATCAGACTCTGGAAAACGAGACACCTGAGAGCAGAGGAGGGCAGACTTCCCAAAAACCTATATGAAGAGCAGCTCTACTTCAATATATTTTTACTAAAGCAAAAGTAAAAACTTGCCGTCTAAGAATTTACTCAATAGAAAAGAATTATCTGGTAAAAATCTTCTAGAGTACTGAGTAACTGATCAGTCATTTAAGATTTAAAAATTACATCATCAGAAGGTCCACAATATAAAGTTAAGTGGAAATGTTAGTATTTTAAGGACCAAAGTGACAATAATTCAAATAAGTAACAAAAAATAATGAAATTATGCAAAAGAAAAAAATTCTTCCAAATCAGTTTCTTTCAATAAAAAACTAACAAACATGCAGGTGTGTGTGTGTGTGTGTGTGTGTGTGTGTGTGTGCGTTTGTTTGTAATACCTTGTGTGGACGATTTTCCTGACATATACTAC
>NW_006800290.1:386456-415391 GCF_000485575.1 Poecilia formosa | reverse complement strand
CGTCTGGGGAATTTTTGGTTAAAACATGTTTGTTTTTAATTCAGTGAATGAATTTTACTCAAGTAAAAGTAAAAAGTACACCATAAAAAGTCTGTTTGTTTTTTTGTTTTGTTTTGTGGACCTAATGGTCTTCCGTAGTCCGACTGAGTTTGTAAACAGAAACGTTCCTACATCTCCAAATCTGGTGGAGACAGACTCCAAGAAGACTCACAGCTGTAAGGAAGTATCGACTCCAGGCAGCTGCAGAGAAATGAATACAATTATGACAGAAATATTGAAAAAGATGCTTAATTTATTTCCCTGCTTCCCACTTTTGTAATATTTGCATCCAGAGTCTGGTTTTAGCCTCTTTCTAGCGGTTTTAAATTCAGTCGGTCCTTATTCTGCTCCTGGGACGCAGAGTGAATACATTTAGTTATCAGGAGCTCCTGCTATGTGGCACAGTCCATGGAGTCATTACCATTGCAAACCTGATGTAAATAAATCTAAAAAGCTGGCACAATGACACAAATCTAAACCCAGGGATCAGAGGATTTAATGTGACTTCATGGGACTTTCTGGCAGTTCTTCAGTGTTACTTTGCATTTTGACCTGGAGCTGCTGACATGGCCGGCCTCCCACATCAACTGGACTGTTCCCGTCTCAGCAGCCTGTGTTCAGCTGCAACGGCCTCCTTCACTCATCTGAGTCGTGTCTCTACGTTTCTGCATCTTTCCTGCTGCTCCCTCATCTGACTGCACCATAAAGAGACACTGAGAAACATTCAGATGCTTGTTCTCTGTTAGAAACATGCAAAAGCACATCAGATTTTCCAGAAATTACAATGCCGACACGTTCAAACTGTTTCTACAAACATCTGTGAGAGAACGGGTTGCAGATGAAGAGCAGTCCTTCATGGGATCGGTCCACACGGCTCAGTAGCTGCTTTAAAGTCTAACATCACCAACTGCAGTGCAGACAACTGGATGGAGTGATGCAAGGCGTGTCTCCACTGAACACAGAGTGTTGACTTCAACTGTGTGGTGAATTAAAGCGCAGACTGACAGCCAGACCTTGTTGTCCAACATCAGTGTCTGACCTCACAAATGGTCCTCTGGGAGAACGACCTAATATTTGCTCCTAAACCTTCTGGAAAACCTTTTTAAACAACTGAGGCAGTTATAAGATGGAGAAACATCACATTAAGCTTGTTTTTATTCAATTAAACACTTTTTTAACTAACTGGTATTTTAGAAAAGTATCAATGTGGTTTTAGGACAAACCAGTACAGAGACAGCCCTTAAAAATTGTAAATGATTTTAGGAGTAATCTGGATTACCGCCTTTGATCCAGTGGATCACCAAATCCTGTTAAATAGATTACAGCATCTGGGCTCTCTGGTTCTGTTCTTCAGTGGTTCAGCTCCTCTCTCACAGATCCATGGCGTTAACTATGGCGTCCCACAAGGCTCTACTTTAGGTCCTCTATGTTGCTGCTTGGTGGAGTCATCAGGAATCAGCTTCCTCAGTTCTGCTGACGACCCTCAGCCAATCACTGCACTGTTTGACTGCAGTTCAGACATAAAGACCTGGATGGAGCAGAACTTTCTCCAGCTCAACCAGGACAAAACACAAGTTTCAATTATAGGACCAGAAGATCAGAAGGAAGTTATTATTCAAAAATTATAAACTGCATCTTTTAAACCTTCAAACCAAGTCAGAAAGCTGGGCGTTCTTCTCGCCTCTGATCTCACTTATTCCACATATGAAACAAATAGTTAAAACAGGATTTTATCATTTAAAAACATGGCCAGAGTTCGGCCTGTTCTCTCCCTCACTCACACTGAGACTCTGATGCTTTTGTTTCCAGCCGTATAGATACTGTAATGCTGCTTTCTGGTCTCTGAACAAACCCTGACAGCCTTCAGCTGTTACTAAACTCTAACCAGGACCAGAAGGCCGGCTCACATCACACCTGCTTTAAAATCACTGCACTGGCTCCCAGTATGTCTCAGGATTGATTTTAAGATTCTTTTACTGGTTTTTAAATGTCTTACTAGTCTTGCACCATCTTACCTTGCAGAGCTGCTATGACCTTATGACCCCTGCGGACCCTCAGGTCCTCTGGCACCAGAGTCAGAACTCACTCTGATGGTGAGGCTTCTTTCCAGTATTATGGCCCAGTTTGTGGAACAAACGGGCCCTCAGGTTCTGCCAGAGATCCTGAGGGCCGCAGAAAATGTTTCTGTCTTTAAGAGGTCAAGGCCGACTTTTAACTGTATTTGCTGAACTGAATCATTTCTGCTTAGTCTGTAGATTTTCCATGCAGCTGTGTGTTTTTGTTTGTTTGTATTGATCTGTGCAGCTCTGAGCTGCTGCTAGTATGAAGCGACTTCAGAAATAAAATTGATTGATTGATTAAAGTCAATCTGTTAAGAATGAAAATATCATACAGGATGTGTGTAAAGCCAAATATAACAAATTTATTATAAGATAATAAATACTGACATTTGGTGAACCTCGTCCCCAACAAGGACAAGATGCTGTAAAAAAAGTCCCTGATGTCAACTTTGAAAAGAAAAAGTAACTTTACAACAGGCTTGGGATCCATCTGCTCCAGATCGGCCATGTCGTTCAGGATCGCCACGACGTCTTGGTTGTCCATGGTAACCAGGTCGGTGTAGTTTTCTCTGCAGTAGCTCTGAGCGTTGGTCCAGTTCTTTGGCTCGTAAATGAAATGGTAGTGACGTCCAGAGGCGGCGGCGCTCAGACCTGCAGGGGAGAAACATTTTCACATCAACATTTCTCCTGTAAAACTATAAATCACAGAAATAAAACTTAAATGTTGCTATTTGCACTTGCCTGATGCAGCAGCAAAGAGCCACAGAACTTTCTCCATCTCTGCACAGTCGCTGGTTTCCAGTCTGACTGCAGAAATCCAGATTCCTACTTTTAAGCTGAAAATGCAAAATCTTGGACAAACTATTTGCATTTCAGACGACAGACATTTATAACAATGCTTTCCCTAATATCTAACCGCATCAAAGTCATTTTACATCCCAAATCTCTCATTTGACTCCAGAGGCCTCAGACCTGCCGTCCTCCTCTGGGGCATCTTCACCTGAGAGTCGGTCAGACAGCTGCGACTCGCAGAACCACTTACTGACCCGGAAAACATCCTGCAGGAAGATCTTCTGTAGGATTTAAAGGTCGCCACCTGTTACTGCCTTCAATCTGGGCACCAAATACTGGATGCAAAATTACCATGAAATATTATTTTATTGAAAATGTAAAGGTTACAAAAAAAAAACCTTTGTCAAGATGATACAGTGAGTCTGGACAGGATGAAAGATACAGAAGTGACTCAAACTCTACTGAACTCTGCTGTGCTTTGTCTAAAAGGCAACTGAATATAATAATATGAAGATAAATCATGAAACGTGAATCTGTTCCAAAAAACACAGATTGGCCAAATGTCTTTCGTATGAAAACAGCCAAAGGTAACGGAAATCAGAATTCTAAAAAATGAAGTGATCATCAAGGGTCAATTAAAAATCTATAAAAAATAATCAATAAAATACAATTTAAAAATTCCATGTAATTTGTATTTTTACCTGAAGTGAAATGTGACCTGATATAAAACACATATAGATGAGTTTAAATGATATTTCTGGTCACTATTTCATTTTGCAAATCGCCTTTTATTTTATTTCTTTTCTCCTTTTATTTCTTCAAACCTACAAGAACAGGAATGTGGCTCCCCCTGGTGGACAGCTGTAGACATGCAGGTTCAATTATTGATAAATGAGGATTTATTTAAATAGAGGAGCTTAAATTTAAATGTGGATGAGCTTTAATATGTCATATTTTATGCAATTTGTTCCTGAAGAAAGAAAAGAGCAACAATTTGATTTGAATATGAGCTTTTTATTGATCTATTAATCAAAACGTCTTTATATTCAGAACCACAAAGAATCATTTTAACATTGTGTTAGAATGAATGTAATTAGAAGAAACATGGAATCCAGAAACTCTAGTTTATTAGTCACTCTTTAGCTTATATTTTAGAAACAGTAGACTGCTCACTATTTAGATCATACTTCTTAGATTAATTTTTAGATTATTATGCAGAGAGACTCCTAGTTTTAATAACGATGCGATAGTTCCAGTTACTTCCTGCCCTGAACACATCAGTGACACAGCATATAATCCACAGTAAGACATAATAGGTGGGCTTCATAAATAGGTGATTTAGTTTTCACCATCATCCTTCAAACCAGTAAAAGAAAAATGAAGATGCTTGATTGTTTGACCCATTGACCATTCTTCTCCAACCTGCCATGTTGTTGATGGTTCAGTTGCCAGATCTGCTTTGATCCCTGCAGAAGCTCAGCACAGATTTACCCTCATAAATAAGATATATTTAGTAAATTGGGCAAATCTTACCTGATGAAGTGATGATGATGCAGAGAAATGTCAGCCTCCAGGTTCCAGACCTGTTTGAGAAAACATGTTTAGAACAGAAGTAACTTCTATTGTCTGTCGGTGGGAAAATCCAAGTTTCCAGATGGTTTAAGATTTACATACGAAAAATATAGAACAAAAAATAACATACTGCAAATTTTTAGCATAAGTTACCGTTCAGTAATGAAAATTAAACCTCATCCACAGACATGTGCACCTGAGATAGCGTGTGGATTATTGCATTAAAAGTTACTGCAAACCAAATGATTTGCATTTGTCTGTATGACATCCGCTTAGCCTGCCAGTCAAATGCATTCAAACCAGACGGATTTATGTCGTCCAGGTCAAATAAAGAACAAGCCCAGCACTGATTTAACATTGAAGGATTAGAAAACCCTGCACTGTGGTGCCAGGAGTCCAGCTTAGGGAAATTATTAATAAAATAAGTCATTTAGATCGAAATAACAAAGTCAGGGCAGCATTTGGTCAACAAGAAAGTAATAACCAGATATTTCCGTCTCAGTTAAATACCTGCCTGATTAGACGCAGGATTTAAAATAACAGAATAAAATTCAGCACTGGAGTCATCTGGACAGCAAATGGAAGAAATACAGACAAGATCCATCCAATGTACAAGTTTATTAAAAAGAATAAAACTGTGTAATAAAATACTTTAATCAATAAACTATGTAACACTCAAATACTGAGGATTATATTGTCAATATAACATAATATTGAATATAACAGGGTTCTCTGGTGGCATGTTCTGCTGTTAATATGGCTAAAGCTTTGATGAGAGTTACTGAATTATAATTGTGGGAATTTTATGGCAAAATTCCCATTTACGCTTTTACTGTTTCTGCTGTACCGTATTTTCCGGACTATAGAGGCACCAAGCCGCAGCTACAATAAAAAAACTAACTTTAAACGTGCATATATCAGCCGCACCGGGTTATAAGCCGCTGGTATCTCCGCCGCTCCCGGTTTTCCATAAGGACCCAGAAGAGGGCAGTAGAGACGCAGTTCTCCGTCTCCAAAGCCGAACCGTGGTTTCCGTCAGTGCAGCGGCTCTATTTCCCTCCTGTGCTGCCAGATCTTTAGCCCCAACTTAAAAGCTGCATCATACAAGTTTGAAAACATTTCTCAGTCTGCTGCTAGCATGTGCTAAATGAAAATTAGCACTTTCTTCTTTGATTTCCAATTTTTACTTCTAATGATTCACTTCCTGCTGAAGAGCCCCCTGGTGGTTGAAGAAAAAAACCACAGAAAAGCCGCACAGGGCTGTAAGCCGCATGGTTCAAAACATGGGAAAAAGCAGCGGCTTACAGTCCGAAAAATATGGTAATTTGTTGACAATGTCATTACGAAAGGAAAAGAGCCCTGCAGAAAAAAAACCCTAAAGTAGAAATGGGAACACAGGATGATCTCCGTAAGTAAAACAATACATGCAGGCTGTAGGAGTTACAGTTCAATCTTCCTAACACATTTACCGTCGATATTCTGTACAACCTGTTAGCAGAAAAACTTTCTCTGCTCTACCAAAGTAGTCCTTCCATGTCTTAAGCCAGGAAATACAAAACAACACTGACACCGTCTGTGGTGAACAAAAGGAACTTTATTTTGGTAGCAATGAAGGCAGAGAACAGTCTTTCCCTCCAGAGAGACGAGTTTGTATCTTCATTTTTTCTGACAGTTATGCAGAAAACAAACTGCAAAGCAAACATGCAGAAAACCAGTTGGAATATTTGACAAAATGTACAATAACTTCCTTTGCAGGTCCCAGATCATAAATATGACCCAAAATAATATCAAACTGTAGGATTTCTACAAGCTCAGGCAACAAAACACAAAATAAATTTGTTATAAAATATTCTATAATAAAACTTCAAAGACCAAAGTTCATACAGATATGTGCCTTTAAGTCACAAATAATCCACTAAACTGACCTGATTAAAAATAAAAAAATCTACGTAGTTTCAGCTTGTTCTTATTTTTTGTTTTGTTCAGGAATGAGAGCAAAATGTACGGAAACAATGAGATCAGCAGATCCAACATGAACACCAGGACTTTAAAAACTTCCCTAAAACAGACTCAGGTCTTGGTTTTCACCTCCTGAGACTCAAACACGTGGTTCTCTTCGCTCCTCTAACACTGACCGTAGTGAGAATCAGACATTAAATTAGTGCAAAACAAAGCCCACCGACTGACAGGCAGCTGAAAGGTTAGTAACGTTACAGAACCAATCACCATGTTCATGAGGTCCGGTTATGCTGCAGAACCCGACAGACCCGTCCTGTCTGCTTCTAGTGCATGTTTTCCAGTCACAGTAAATTAAAACATAAAGACAACAGAAGAAAAGTGCAACAGTGACGACGATAATTCAAAATAAAATTAAATCAAAAAGGAATGAACCTGTTGGTCGGCGCGGCGCTCACCGTCTGCTGGACCAGATCTGACTGGACAGAAACCAAAATCTGTCACTTCTTATGGAAGTACAAGGAAAATTAAAGATCCATTTCCAATTTGATCTGATAAACCAAGACTTTCATGGCAGATACTATGACTGCTGTTCAAAACCTACTTTTATTTATTATTTTTATGGCTTCCTGTTATTTGAATGAACTTGTAAATAAATCTATCAGATAAAACATCACCTCTAACTTTTATCAGAGGCCTGGCGTCAACATGCTGGTCGATTCAGGTGGAAACCAGACCGATCACATCGGAACGATGAGACTTGATGCAAATAAACACGTCACAGTTTGAACTGCAGCAAACCAACATCAACCTGCCTGCAGATAAACTTCACTATTCAGCTTATCTGGGCTGTAATTACTAATTATTTCACATACAGTCCAGTTGTGTACCTGAACAGAAAATATTACAGGAGGACACAAAAGATTTTAACTGATCCATATTTGGTGGCATCATAATCTAAATTGGTCCAATTGGGTTCAAACGGCAGGGATGGGCGACACGGACCGAAGATGTTTTCACTATAATTAGTCATTTATGGCAACAAGTGAGGAAAGTGATGATATAAAGTAAAAAATATTCAGTGTCTTTGGCATCTCTGCACACAGCAAGAGCCTCAAACCCAAAAACTGCTCTAAAATTAATGCTTGTTTGCTGATGCATGAAAACAGCAGCTGCTTTAAAAAGTTCAGCAGTTATGAAATGAATCAGAAATCTTAAATGATCAAATTAGAAATGGAAACAGCCAATCATGCTTTGTTGCTGTGGTTCAAAACTAAATAAATTAGATCTTGTTGTCATGATGAATTCCAGAAAATGATGAACCGAGCAGTCAAAGCAAACATCAGAGAAAACTCACACACATCTCTATAATCCCTGGTTATTTGAACCAAAATAAATCTTATTTAAATATTGTTTCATTGAACCGTTGAATCATTTTAAATCCTCCAGCAGCAGAGAAGCAGATCTGAGCGTCTCCTCAGGTCAGAGGCTGTTGGTTTAGTTTAGCATTCAGCTTGTTAAACTGATGCAAGTGTGAGTGACTCAGTCCAGGCTTACAAATGTATTTTTGAACTGTCTGTATATAACCATATATATTTAAGATTATAAGACACACTGGAGTATAAGTCACATTGTTAAAAGTGATTAATGATTAGATCTGGTGACACGTTATGTTCAGCTGCTTTTTAACAAACTCACAGAAACTGTCGGCTTTGGTTTCTGTCTGTGCTCTAAATCTGGACGATCGGAAATGGCTTCGCTCCGACAGTGAAGTGCGCAGCGAGGCGGAGCGGAGACGCATGTAGTAGACGGGTGAGAGAGGCGGCTGCGTTGTATGAAGCCGTCAGACCAAGAAGGCCGGCCTTGGAGACGTAACTGAACCGCTCCAGGAGTTTGGAAAGGGAGCACCGACCGACAGACATGGCTGTCTAGACGCACTGCGGTTGGAAGCAGAGATCCTCAGAACATCAGCAGCTCATTCTTTATGTTCAAACTGCTCCTCCAGCTCTGGCCACCTTCCTTTCAGCAAAATATCTCCTCTCCTCACGGCTGCAAACGGTAATGTTTGATCCTTGGTTTGTATCCATCAGTATGAACTCATAATTAATGAATCAGTCAAAAAATATAACATCTGTTAGTTAATCCTGACAATAAAATACTGGACCAGCCAAGCTTTATGAAAACTAGTGTGACTTATAGTGCGGGAACTGTGGTATATATCCATGAAAAAAGTCTGCATGTTGCCCATCTGCATCCAAACCGGAGCATTTCTACGCGTTTATTCTTTGGTCATTCCTCCTGGTTCTGCTGGAGCTCCAGCGCCATCAGCTGGTGCAGGAGGGAACTGGGCGGTTCTACACGGCTGCTACCTACCGTAAAACAGAGAATACATTTCTGCTTTTGGACAAACGGTTATGCTCTGAGAAATTTTTAAAACATCTCACAGACACAGAGGAACATCATGATGAGTAAAATTAACTTCAGCCTCCTTTCTGATTGGTTGTCTTCAGGGTTTTAGAGGGATCCACGATTAGTTGTGACATTTATTTTAGAAGTAAAAACAACTCAGTAAAACTACGGAAGGTTTAGTTCTTTTAAATTTAAATGAAAGACTTGTCATGTTGTTTGTGCTGCAATGCATCCTGGGTAAATGAAGAATGCTATGTGATGTAGCATTAGCTCCTTCCAGTCAGAACATTTTTGTGTTCAGCCTTTTTAACTTGAACTCAATGAAATGGAAGCTAAGACAGAAATGATGACAGGAAATGAAAATGAAGAGGAAAGTCGGCTGAAAAACCTGCAGCTTGGAAACACCAACTGGAGTGAAAACTGCAGAGACGCCAAGCTGTTTACAACGAGCAGTGGGGTCAAAAGCTCTCCTCAAATACGTCTGAACGGCGTTACGACTTAAAGATTTTAAACCACCATTCACCTTGTTCAGTGGGTTTGTTTTTGCTTTAGCTCCTGCTAACGGCGTTAGCTCCTGCTAATGGTGTTAGCTCCTGCTAACGGTGTTAGCTCCTGCTAATGGTGTAAAGAGTAGATCAGAAGCCGATCACGTTAGTTTGATCCAACAAATCTCTGTTTAATTTCACATGAAACCCTGGTGGGCTGCCATCATCATCATCCTCCATCGTTGGTTTTAGACTCCAGTCCATTTTATCTTATCGGCCCAGGATGCATTGTGCATTTAAAAACAATAAATATTTTTAAAAATGAATATTTTTAAAAATTGGCGACTTCCATAGGTGAAAAATGTCATAAAAATATTAAAAAATGTAAACAACTTTGAGTTTTACATCAAAAGCAACAACTTTTAGGTTGTTGGGAAAATTAAAACATATTTAGGCCAACATGTTCAACTAGTCGTGGATCCACTTTAAGGAATGTTGTGGATGTTTTGACAAATTATTTTATGTTTTTCTAAAAACTCCTCCATACCCACACACAAGTTCACCATGTTCTTATACCGACAGTTCACAGCTGTCTCAGATGGTCTCTGTCAAGAAAATAAAATCTGCTTTCTGAGCTCGATGCAAAAATAAAGAAACTTAACAGAAAATCTCTAAACTGGAGTCTGAAGGCTCCTGCTGGACCTGAAGAAGGAGAAGAAGAAGATCTCCCTCCTGCAGTCTGACAGCTTCTCCTCTGCGGCTCTCAGATGCAGCTTGTTGGTTTTGGGAATGCTTTAATAAAGTTAGAGACGAACCAAAGCCAAGGCTTCGAGGCCAGGCAGAGCGGGGCGGCGCCACGGCGGCGGCTCAGATGGTGATGTAGTGCTGCCGCAGTTTGGCCACCAGGAACTCGTGGGTTAAATTATGTCTTGTGATTATTCCAACGATCTGAAAGAGAGATTTTGCTCAGACAACTAAAAAGTCTCTGCAGCTGTAGGTTCAGAAGGCACCAAGAGGAGAACTTACTTCTCCCACAGCGTTGACCACTGGAAGGTGTCGAAGGCCCATGGTTCTGAACAGGTTGAACACCTGGGAGATCCGGGTGTTTGGTGAAACCGTGTAGGGGCACGAGTTCATGTAGGGCGTCACATCCTGGCAACGCAGGGATCGTAGTTTTAAGTTCTAAATCAAACTGAATTCAAACGTATTCAGCAGCGGATCGGGTCGTACCACTATCATCCGGGGATTGAGCAGGGCCAGGTCCACTTCGTGGATGTCCGGGTACCGCGGGTAATCTTCAGTCATTTCTGTGAACGACAGCCTGGGCTGAGTGGCGCTCTGCACAGACGGAGACTTCTGTCACTAACGGGGAAAGAAGCGGAAAACGAAAGCAGCTGGACGTCTGACTGACCGACTGGTTCTCGGAGTAGCAGACGCCTCGGATGAGCAGGTTGACCAGCTGGGAGCGCAGGATGAGGCCGTGGAAGGTGAGCGGTCGGAACCGCTCCTCCATGGTCCACTCTTCACTGGGGGACTGGTCTGGGTACAGGTTTGGGTAGGGAGCGTGGCTGAAGACAGAATCAGAACCAACGTTATCCTGCTGGAACGCCGTGAGAATAAAAGCATTTTGTCAGTTGGTTCATTGTTACTGTCCCATAACCACGTCTGACTGACTGATGCAGAACCAGAAACATCGTTTTTACGGCGTAAGGTTTGGCCAAATGTCCAACTCCAGTTTGTCCAACAAAAATCTCCCGATTAATCAAAATAAAAAAGCAGACAGCTTGAAACATCATTGATTTTAGTCAACTTGACAAATAATTACAATTTCCCAACAGCAACACATCCTGAAAACCTCTCTCCATTTCTGATGATTGGTTGATTGGTTCCTTCAGTGGATGGAAAAACTAATTAACTTTTTCTTATTTATAAAGTTTGTATGACAATCAGATGCAAACGGCTGAAAATAAGAGAAAATGTTTTCCCTTCGTCCTTCTGACTTCAGACGACTTTACTGAGATTAAATATATTTTGTTATTCGTGGTTCTGACAGAGCAGCTGTGATTTCGTCTCCATGCAGAAAGTTTTTATTTCATTGTTGTGAAAATGCTGTATTGTTTTTTTCAGATACACATCAGAAAACATTCTTAGAAATGCTGCTGTGTAAACAGGACCTAAATGTAATTTTATGTTTTAAGTAAAAGCTATTAGTTCTTGTTTTGAGTTTTGTGTGATTCCTGAGTTCAAAGAGCCAAAGGACAGAGTGAAGTCCTGTGTAGGTTGACTTCCTGCTACCGTCTCTCCAGCATCTGCTGCAGCAGGTCCTCTCCCTCCTCTGCCGGCTCCGCTGCCGCGTTCTGATCGTCACAAACGTTCCTCAGCTCGCTGGACGGGTACGACTTCATCGACTGGCAGCGCCGCCGCTGCTCCGCCGCACGAGACACAATGTTGGATTTCTGCCAGGGAAAAGAAAGAGTCGGACATGCAGACAGAAAAATATCTTCATCAGCAAATCCTGGAATTAAAAGTCAAAATATGTGAGAAATTCATAAAACTTTTCTTTTCCGTAGTAGTAAATTCCTCTATGCTTAAACAGCACATCACCATAAAACCTTTAACAAACTGTTAGATACAAAACGATGTGAGAAACCAGATATTATAGTTTGTATGATTACTTTGTCACTCAGGTTTTTCCTTTAATGACTTAAATCATTATTAAAAACTGTTTTTTTTTTTGTATTTACTCAGGTAAATAAAAAAAAAAAACAGACATTACAAATTAATCACAGCTGGTGAAACATTGAAATGTAACTTTGGTGCTTAAAGCTGCAGTTTGAAACTTTTACAAAAATGTTTTTTCCATATGTTCTAAAAATGTCACTGAGAATCTGTGAGGATGGAGCTGCTCCCCCTTCCTGTGCTGCTGCGTGAAGCAACGCTCCCGACCAAAAGCAACCAATCAGGCGAGGAGGCGGGTCTCACTGGTGAACGTTCGACAGGGTCAGCACTCCGTACCTTGAATCGAATGTTGTTGCTGATCAGGATGTTGCCCTTCATGAAGTCCCGCTCGTTCTGCCGGTTTTCCGTGACCACGGGAAAGGCGTGGTAGACGGTGGTCCGGAGGATGCTGACCAGAGACTGGACCCGAGTGTGGGGATAAACGTAGGTCAGGTTGGGCTCCATGATGTCGCTGGCTGTCAGCCTGGAGGGACGAAGGGAGGAGATGACAACCGAACGCCAGCTGAGCGAACAGAAACATGGCTGAGCTGGTCATTTTATGAGTAAACTTTACTTTAAGGAGCCAACTTATCTGCCACAAACTACACATGGAAAGGCCACCGAACATCTTCCGGTCTCATCTTACTTGTCCATCTCCACCTCCGTCTCCCACTCCAGCAGAGGGACGCCCTTCAGCTGGATGTGGATGTCATAGATGCCCTTGTTGAAGAAATCTCCAGTCCATTTAGCAACCTAAAGTTCAGACACAGATTTCACTTAATCTTTACCAACAATCATCCAAATGAAGTCTTTTTTTTAAATCTCACGCATTATTTTAGCAACAACTTGACTCTTTTCCTTTTGACCCATTTGACTGTAGATTTGCTGTTCATGGCCCAGTTTGATCCCAGTTTTGCTGTTCATGGCCCAGTTTGAGCCCAGTTTGATCCCAGTTTGGGCCCAGTTTTAGCCCAGTTTGATCCCAGTTTGGGCCCAGTTTGGGCCCGGCTTCAGCTGCCAGGCCTCATCCGTCTCCAGGATACTTTCTGGTCGGGTCTCTCTGACCAAACAGCTCCAGTTTGTCCAGAAGTCTGCGTTTAACCCCGATGCAGCTTTGCAAACTGAAGTTGTGAAGTCCTGATGTTTTCAGAGGCTCTTTATTCCTTCTAGACAAACTTGCTTCGTGTTTTCTAGCCATGAACATGTAACATGCTAAACGAGGCTGAGATCAGGTGTTTCTGTCATTTAAGCAAAATGACCAAAACACACAAACATCAGAAACATGAACTCCTAACTGCAAACTCCAGACTGAAAGCTTGACATGTGACAGAGAGGAAGCAGCGTTGGCACCATTAGCGTGATCATGATGGGCAGCCCGTATGTGATCTCATTGGTGGACTCGATGAGGATGACGGTGAGGCTGATGGTCATCCTGACCACGCCCCCGAGGAAGGCCGCCGCTCCGATGAGGGCAAAGGTCCCCGAGTAGATGTGGAGTCCCAGTTTCCTGAGAGAACAGATCCCAGTTAGAACCAGTAACAGACGCAGCTCTGAACCTCAACATGCTAAACACCAGACAAATGTTTTTAAAACCAGACGCCGAGGCTGGATCTGCTCCTCTAAAGCTGCAGCCAGACTGTGGCGCCGTTGAGAAGCAGACAGACTAGATCCAGGTCCAAACAGGTAAATCGTTTTTAATCAGCTCTCTGATGGCCAGCAGGGGGCGGTCTGAAAAAACCTACTGGTGTTTGACATTTTCTAGAGCTGAAAATCTAGTGATGGTGATAATATTGGTAAACACTGCAAAAATGATTTTGGTTGTAAAATCTGCATATTTTCTCCTCTGTTTTTCCACCTGGCTCAATAATTCATCACCATGAAAAGTGCAAGTTGACATATTCCATGTTAGCCAAAAGTAAACAGGCTTTTCATTTCACTTCCTGTTTCCACCTCAGACGCCTGCTCTGCTTGGTAAATCATCACTTTGGTATTTAGACAATTTATCATCTAATGTCAGTTAAATACCTTTAAATAAATGTGTCTTTATAATATTTAATGTTGGTTTTGTGGTTTTAATCTTCTGTAGAACATTTCAGAGGAAACGAGAACTTTTATTTTTTACACTTTGAGGATGTTTGCGACCAGACGTCCGAACGCAGCGCCACACAGGAGAGACGGGACGAAGAGACCGCTGGGGACCGAGACGCCGTACGTCCAACACGCCAACAGGAAGTACAACAGGAAGAAGATGGACAGAGTCGCCGGGCTGAAGGTGCCTGTCAGAAGAGGATCTATGTATTTATGGAAGATCAACTCATATGTTTATGACTGTGTTGAAATAGGAAACATAAATCACTGAATGTAAGAAACTTTTACATCAGTGGTAGTCATCATCTTACAGCCTGTTTAGTGATGATCAAAGCAGCATCTTTACATGTTTAACTCCACAGAGAGACTATTAATTACTCCTGCAATAATTATATTTTCAGCCTTTTAATGTGCATTGAAAATATGCATTGCATGAGTTTATCTCTCACATGAGATAAACTCAAAAAGGCCTCAAGAACTAAATCAAAATGCAGAATATTTGCAGAATACCAGTTCTATGCAGAAACCAGTTAGATATTTGCGAAGCATCATCTGATTTGTTCCCTCTGTGGGTCTGTGTGGCTGAGCCTCACCGTCCTGGTGGAAGAGCTGGTGGATGGCCGCCTCCTGAGGGTTGAAGAACAACGTCGCCATGTCGTTGTAGGATTTATTGGAGCAGAAAAACTGCCGGATGGTTGAGTTGATGTCTTCACTGCCAGAAACCTGCCGACACAAAGCCGTCTGTGAGGACAAGAGGCTGAAGGTGAAGAATTACTTTTTATTTTCTCCTCGTCTGTCACAGACAATCGGTGAAAATATTTAAAAGTATCTGCTCACTGTGGAGTTGTGGGTCGTCGGGGAGGACAGGTCCCGACATTCACCCAACAGAACCGAGGCCAGAAATATCACCACCGTGGTCACCATGGCAACCAGCAGACTCTCCAGGACCCTGGGAACAAAACGGCGTCAGCCTGTTCGTTACGCGGACCGACGCGGCCGTCCAGCTGCCGGCGAGGCGGACCTGATGAACCTGGCTTTGGGGTGAATGTGCCTCATTCGGTACTTGGCCAGGCACTTGTTCATGCAGTTGAAGAGCGCCCCCAGCAGGCCGCCCACCACGCCCATCAGGACGAAGAAGCCCAGGTCCACTGCTGTCCACAGGTGACATTTCTTCTCCCCGTCTGAACACTGAAGGACAAAGATTCACTTATTAAAACACCCAGTTTGTTCAGAAAACTGGAGATAATTTGATTTATTCAGAAAAAGATTTTATATCAATAAAGTCGCGTTTAATCTGGGCTGAAACCCAGCTGGTTGGAATCGATGTGTTATGATGATTTCAACAAAGACGATGTCTGTTACTTGTTTTCACTGCCTGACGTGTTTATCGTGTTTTTATGACCTTTGCACTCTGTGTTGCTGCAACGTGCTATAAAACTAATTTACATCAATGATTGATATAAATTAAGATCATCGTTTCTATTTGTGTCAGTTTACAACTGGAAAATAAACAACAGGAAAGCTGGAATCAATCATATCGTTGCAATTAAACTTAACTTTCAGGTCCAAACTGGATGAACCATTTTAATTTAAACTTAAAGGAATAACTAGATGCAGATTTCCACGTTTTAACGTGTTTTACTGTTTTAGCTGAAAAACCTGCAGCTTTTACATGTTTATTAAAGAAAAGGTGGAATCAGAGAAGACACAGACATGGAGATTAATGTCTACAGACAGAATGATATAATTGATCTGACTGAAAATCAGTCAGCGCTCCTTTAATGTCAGGATCTCTGCAGACAAAACCAACTGATGATGGATCCTCACCTTGAATTCTCCAAAGTTGAGGAGTCCAGGCAGCTGGAAGGAGCCCCATTTGTTAAAGTTGATCCCAGAGCGGAAGAAGTTCAGCGTGAAAGTGGCCGACATCGAGCAGAAGAGCTGAAAACAAAGATCAGATCAGAGAAGGCCAACGCTCTTCAGTTCATCTCATTTAGTTTCTGTAAATCCTGCTATGAGCTACATGTCAGAATAAAAATCTTACAAGGAGAAAGAGAAAGTTTAAACATCTCTTCCATCCATTGCATTCAAAGCAACATGGCTGTAGGATCAAATCCTCAACTCAGCGTTTCTCTGCTCTGGACTTTAAGCTGCCATGTCATACAGCAACATTCTTCAGTCAGAAGCTTCTTCAGAGTAGCTGTAAGACTGACTGCTGCTGCAGATCCTTCTTGCCTGCAGCATCACCATCCACAAATGGTGCAACTTTACAATCCGGATCCATTTTTGCTCTCAGTCCATTTAAATACGATTTAGAGCCGAAAATGTTACAAAAAAAAGAACAACTTTTAAGTTTTAATAAATATCTATTCCAGGAAATTTATTTTTTTATATTTAGGGAATATCATGGAAGAAAAATTATTACCTGTACTTTTAATGTCATTTTGTTGTGAAAGTGTAAATCAATCATTCCCCCACAAAATAAAAAACTTCTAAAACCTGCATTTATTACACAGTTATTAAAAAAACTGCTGGCTCTTTAGCGTTTTTAGCTAAAGTTAATGTTGTGGTGAAGGACGGATCAGCGCTGCTTTAGGAAAAGACAACGCACCACTTTCCAGGTGAGGGCCTGGTTCCAGAAGGAGGAGCCCTCCTCCAGACTGAAGAGAGTGCCCCCTATTGGCGCACCAAAGGCAGCAGCAACTCCAGCGGCGGCACCAGCCGACACAAAGTCCCGCTTGTCTCTGGGGAGCAGATTGATAAGAAAATAAGCCACATTTCCCAATGTTAGATAAGTGAGATTAGCTGAATAACAATCGGCAGCAGGTCGTACCTGTCGCTGCGGAAATACGGAAAATCAAATTTGACCCTCTTGAAGGTGATGCTCTGAAACTGATGGAGGGAAAACGCAGAAAATTAGACGTGATTTACCCTGGACAGTTCGCTCATCGATCAGCAGTCAAACGGGTTAACCCAACGTGTGCGTGTGTGTGTGTGTGTGTGTGTGTGTGTGTGTGTGGGAGCAGTCAGAGAGCCGGCAGTAACGCCCTGAGGTTAACCATCCTCTCATGGTAAACCGGTTTAGAGGATCATCAGCGGATCCGTGTGGCGGCGCCGCACCTGAGGAAGCCCAGCTCCCACTATGGCTCCACTGTGGATCATTGGACCTTCCTTTCCCACAAACAGACCTGAGGGGACAAACAGCTGATCTGAGTCATCATGTCTGTTTGCCTCCATGCCTGGTGAACGTCTCCTTCCAGCAGATCATCTGATCAACCCATAATAATGTCACATCGACCCAAAACCAACACATGAGAAAAGAAACTGAGCTATAAAAGGATAAAGTCAATCCAAAAGTCTCCATTTGCTTCATGAAACAGTTAATTTTGATGAACATGTTGAAATAATCAAATAATTTAGTGAATCAATTCATTCTGGTCATTTTCTGAAAGAACACAATCAGAGCAATAATTAAGCAAAAACTGTAGAAAAATATAAACATTTTGCATTAAAAAATAAACCTTCTTTGTCAGTAATTATGTTCTGCTCCAGATGCAGTTTTAGCTTCAAATGGGTCAAATTCTGTGAAAATAAATTTCCTGTTAAGGCCCCACTGTTATCCAATGAACGATGAGAAAATAGAAACATAACTGACTAGATCATCTCTACACTGCATCGATGTTCAGTCCTCATAATGTCAGCTTTCATCACCTGACATTATGAGGCTTTTCTTAGCTTCATCCAGCGATAAAGAAAACCTGTCAGTGCATTTTAGGCAAATAAATCTTTATTTTATTATTTAAAAAAGGAATCAAATTTGCTTATCTGCATTTTTGTATAAATGTCTAATATTGCATAAGAAAAGGCTTCAGTGTTGAGAAACCTGCAGAATGAGTCACTTTTCTTTGGTTAATCGTCAGAACAATCGATTCCTAACAATCATTAGCTGCAGCCCTACCTCCAGCCACGCTGAACAGAACTCCAGCAGCTTTGCAGAGAAACGTTCGAAGTCGCACGATTCCTGGGATCTTCACTCCATTCAGGTAACTTTTGATCTCTGGGATACCGGATCCTGCAGCCACCGGCTGGAGGACGAGACGCAGCGATAGCAACAAGTTTACGAGGTGAAGGTTAGCGGATTGGTCTGCTACCACACACACTTCAACGGGAAACACATCCCAGCAGGTCAGGGGAAGCAGTGATGGTCACCGCCTTTGCTGCTGGACGCTCCCACCAACATGCGGTTACTGTGGAAAACAAACCTCGATGAGGACGAGCAGGCTGGCGATGAAGACGAACACCATGTTGAAGGTGAGCAGCTCCAGCAGAGACAAAGACAGACAGCCTCTGTCTGTGCATTTCTCTATAGCTGGAAGTCTTCGGTTAAGGAGCACTTCCTGTTTTACATGATGGAGCTTCCTGTGTGTCGAAACGCTAAAGGATACAATCAGCGACCACGGAGAACTTGATTTTAGTGAAGAGATGAACAAAGAAGTCCACAAACAGCCCAACCAGTCCGACCGTGACCCCGATCACGAACACCATCACCCACCGCACCGCCTCGTACTTTCTGGCTTTCTGAGGGAAAATTAAAGATGCATTCAGACTTTTCACATCAACCATTTTCAGAGATTTTTTCCCCAAATGTTTTTATATTTATGTTTTTTTTCTGAAATGACACTAAAGTTTAATACATTTCCTCACCTTGTTGTCCAGGCCCTCCAGAACCTCCACATACGGCTCGTTGATGCAGCGGTCATAATCCAGACTCTAACAAGGCCAAACAGAGACAAATATTCACCAATTCATCTGGTAATAACTTCATAAAACTCTGTGATAAAGACCAACCCAGTGGTTCTGGGCGTACTTTCCTTCCAGTGGAACCAACATGCTTATCCTTTTTAAAGCGGTTCTGTTCAATAGTTCATGTATAAAATCCCCCACAGTGGACAGAGGAAGGTCCTGGTTGTCACGCCCACATCAGCTGACAGGGATCAAAATTAGGGCCAGGACTTTAATGGGTTAAACTTGAATAATTAATTAGATTTTAACACAATTAACTGCATTGTTTTTTAAGACATACAAAGGTTCCGGTATGCGTTTCTGGTACACCTGTAAATCTGACGCACAAGCCACATCCGCTAACACCACCAATGGACGACAAAACAACTTACAGAAGGTAATCAGGAGAAAATGCTGATGATGTACAAGACGGCCATAGAACTGGGTCCCTCAGGGTCAAAGCGATTTAGACTCAAAGCAACAAAATACCAAAGAAAAGCTTCTGCAGAACTGCTGATCAGAACCGCTTTAAACCGTTTCTCACCTCGTAGTCTTTCCTGGGCAGAATCTCATCTTCCTCATCTCGGAGTTCCCCAAGAATTGTCTGAGAATATATGAAAGAATATTAAAAAAAAAAAGATTATGCACAAGCAGATTGAATCAGTAATGAAACAAGATGAAATTCCAACAGCAGGACTGCAATCTGCCGTCTGTCTGCTACTGTGGTGATAACTTCGGGTGGACAGATGCACAAAAATATTAAAATGAGTTTATAGCTGTGAACAGGAGTTACTGATAAACAGAAATAAGCTGAAATTAAACCAATAAATGGGTAGAAAAACAGATTCTTTCTAGGGAGAAGCTGAACACTTGAGGCTGGCAGGAGATGCAGCAGCAGCAGGGTGGAGCAGAGATTCCTGGAGGAACTGAGAAGAACCGGACCAGAACCCGGGAATGCCCCACCGAACCCCGCCTTCAGCGCCTGTACCCCCGCTGTCCTCACCAGCTCCTCCGGCGTCCGCGTCTCTCCCTCCCTGCAGCAACACTGGCAACAAAAACAGCTTCTGCAGCACGCCATCTTTGCTGTTGTGTCATGCTGCTTTCATGAACTGTGGTAAAAAACAGAGTCAGCCGAGCTAAAAGCTAAGAAAAGAACATTTATCGAGGGGAAAACCAAAAGATATGTTTGAAATAATAAATAAATCTAAAGTAATTTGCTTCAAATGCTTCATAGTCGGACTTTTTACTATTCGGAATAATTTAACAAATGCATGATTTGTTTTGGAAGCGCATATTTCCCGAGACAATGAATGCAACAGAGCTCCTTTCACGTGACAGTTTTTTGTTTGAAAGCTTTATTAAACAACTTTCCGTTAACAACAACAAAAATACTGGATAAAAAACTGGATAGTTTTAAATATATGTATCGCTATTGAAATAAACTGAACTGAATATGTTCATGTTATTTCACCAAGATGATTAAAAAACAAAACTAAGAATTTCACAAACATTTAACATTTAAATACATAAATGGTAAATTGTATGTTTTTATAAATAAGTGTATTTAGAGTGCTTTTGCATATTAAAAAGATAAGGTTGCATTAGTGCAAATATGTATGGTGTCGACCTGGGCTCTGACTATTCATTCGCTTGTGTTCAGGATGTGTGGGGTCTGCAGAAATGCTAGCTGCACTTTCCCTGACCTTTAACTTGTACATCTCCTGCCTGGAGGGAAGATCAGCCCTCATGATGAGTGTTACCTGCAGTCTAGACTGGAAAGGTGCAACATCTGTCCTGTTAGATGAGCCAAACAGGACAGACTGAAAACTTAATTTCTGTATAATGTGCCTCATATATTCCTGACTGATTCATTACAAGCATAGATCGACATCAAGCATCTTCTATTAATGTGTCATAATTTTGATTATTATGGCCTACTGCTGAGAATTTATCTACTCAGCTTTTTTTTATTTTGTTTTAACTAAGCCCAATTAAATATGGATTTTTGTAGCAGAAATATGGATGCACTGATACACTGCTGCTGCAGCAGCAGTGTATCAGTGCATCCATATTTCTGCTACAAAATCTGCTACAAAATATGGATTTTGTGCATATGGATGCACTGCAGCAGCAGTGCTCCATCGATGCAGCACTGCATGAAGCAGAGCAGCATCTGGCTCTGCTGAGCTTCTGGAAGCCTGGTTGCTTCAGCGATCCTCTGCTCTCTGTTATGGTGACAATGTGCAAAACTGTGCAATATAGTTTTTATATATAAAAACAAAATGCATAATACTCATATGAAAGATTTAAAAACCATAATAACCAATAAAATATCATGGTTTTAGGGATTTGACTGAATGTATATAAATAATTAGTATTTATATATTATGTTTTAGTATTTTTTTCAATCATTATATTATATTATATTCAAATGTTTCCCTTTCTATGTAAAAGCAGCAGTTATTTTTTCATCAGCCTTATCATTTATGCAGTCTGACTTCACAGTTCCTGCTGCTGGTGATTTTTTTAAACCACAAAAATATTTTTTATTGTAGCACAAGTAGTAAACTATTTTCTCTTTTTAAAAAAAGTCAGAGGCAACATTGTTTTCTGATTGCTTGATTAAACTCTGTGGTATTTTAATAAAACTACAAGAGACTGAGCAAGATGCTGGAGTAGGTTTATTTATGCAGTTAAAGAATCAAAGCAAAGGAACGATCTTAAATCAGCGGTACATGTTCTCTCCAAACTGGTCAAACTTATGAACACAGTGCAGCTCAGACTGAACTGGGTGATGAGATGAACAACATGCTGCCAGACAGAAGCTCTTGAACTATATATGCAATTCATTTTTGATTAAATGTAAGAAGCTTAGGGATCTCTGATGTGTTATCTTGATTTTAGGCACCTGGTTTAATCACAGGATCTGCAAAAGAACAAAAAGAAAGAAGGTCTGAGATGCTACAAAGAGTGTTAGAAAAACACACTGAATGAAAAACTTTATTGGTAGAAAACATAACAACTGAGACAGACTGAGACTATAGAAAAAACACATCCATGGCCTTTAACTTTTACTATAAGATGCAGATATGATGGTATAGAAAAGTGTTTTTCAAGTAATTCAAGTAAATAAATGTGGTTGTTTTATGTTGTGACAAACAGCTTTTGATGAGCAGTTAAAGGACAATGCAATGTCCTTGTCTCTGTCACAATAAAAGCCTGCAGTTTTGTCCCACTCACTCTCACAGGTGTGGGCCACCTCCAGGTACTTGTACGTTCCAACACAAGGGTCTCCAAACACAGAGTTGCTTGCTTTGACAGAGCAGCTGGTTTTTCCATTGCAGCTGTGGATCCACATTAATGCAACAGCAGTTAGCTGCAGAAAGCTGGAAGGCATCGGGTCGAAGCTGAGAGCAGACAGACGATCAGTACCTGGCAGCGACTTCGCCTGAGGGCCTCAAGCAGTCGGTCTTTTGGACCTGAGCGGGAGGACGCTGGAAAGAGCAGGTGGTCGGGTCAGAGCGGCCGTAAAACGCCCCAATCACAGATATGACCTGCCCCTCATCTGGAAGGAAGAAACATGAGGTCAGTCAGTCAGTGAATGCAGAAAATTGAACAAAATTGAGAGAAACAAGGAATCTGAGATCAGACCACACTGAAGGTTTAACAGCGACTGTTCACAGGCCACGGTTCGGACTGTTGGAGAAACAGAAATCACACTAATAATTCACATTCTGTCCAGCTTTTATAAGATCTCTGCAATAAAACATACAAACCTGCAGGGAAACAGGAATATGTGGTGTCCACGTATTTATAGATGCCGAAACAAGGATCAGAAGTACGAAACACGCCGGCGTTTACTTCACACACTTTCTTCCCATCACATCTAAAAAAAAGAAGTTTCTCTGTGGGTTTGTTACAGAGTTACATCAGTCTGGGTGTTTCATAAAACTGCTGCTGCATGCTTAATTGCTCTGGCTATTTGAACCTTTATTTAGGCAGTTTCTGCCCTAGTTAGAGGCCGGGCCTCATGAGGAAGAGAAGGGGAAGAAGACACAATAAACACAGCATAAACATTACATATTTAAAAAGCAAAGCTCCAGTCGGCCAAGAAAAAGCAGCAGTGTTATCAATATTTCTGTCATGAAATGTGGTTGTTTGTAGATGAGGATGGACATGATAGGACCGGGTGGCAGGGCAGAAATGTTGGTTTTAATGAAGATCACAAAGAGAACAGGAGTCCAGGCAGAACAGGTGAGCAACAAAACAAGGAGCTCAGACGCTGGTAGCAACTGGAAACAAACACACGACAAAGGCAGGGCAGACGGGACAACGTACGACAACTGGCACACGACTCGGACCCGGCAGGGAGCAGGTGGCACAGGAGGGGTTAAATAAAGGAGTAATGAGGGAACAGGAGACGGCTGGGCAGCAGCGAACAACCGAACTACAAACACGTCTTTTAAATGTTCCACGCAAAGCTTCTAAATGCTACTTTACATTAAGAGACAGTTTCTCTGCGTTTGAAGGTCTTTCCAAATTTAGAAAAGAATGGTAATTGTAATTATTATGAATTAATTATTTCAGGGCTGAAATCTGAGTGTAAGATGTGTGGTCCCTATTTCTTTTGAATCAAAAGTAAAATTAAAAAATGCTTATTAAACATACTATGTTGTATGTAACAATTTTAATTTTAGGTTGATTGTAATTTATTTATTTATTTTTTTTAGGGAAACTCTTTACAAATGTATCCATCAAAGTCAGATGTGTGAAGGGTCAGATGTGTAGCATCGTTAACAGGAGGTTCAGAATCACATCAGGAGTTCAAAGGTTTGGACAAAACTGCTTTAATCAAAATGTGCTCATTTTTTACTTCTAGCCAAATGGAGCCAGATCTGCATGAACTTACATCAATATTTTTTAAAAACACAGCACTGCCTTTGGATGAGACAACACAGTTTGTCTCGGTTAAAAACCACAAAGTTTGCAGCTGTTGGAACTTTAAATGGCATTAACTGGGAACACTGGGTCTGGTACCTGGCCTTCAGCGTGTCCAGGGAGCCCTTCTGGGAGCATTTGGTGTTGGTGAGCTGGTTGTCGGGTCTGAACTCACTGCAGGTCTCTCTGTCTTCCCGTCCGTACAGAACCGACTGCACAGAGATCACTCCTGTTTCTGTTACACAGTGAGGAGACAAACGCAGCAGCAGAGATGAAAATTCACTTTGAAAACGTCACACTGAACTGGACAAACTGCAGAGCAGGTCTGATTAGATGTGAACGTTTTTTTTTTGTTTTGTTTTGGCCACCATATTGTGTCCCATTAAAAAGCCTTCCCTTTCTTAGAAAACATTTAACAGTTTTTGGCTCTTTAGCTGGTGAAAGTTTTGTCCATTTCCAGGCACGTGCGGGTGGGGGTGGGGGGATGAGCACCTGCCCCTTTTGCCCCTTTTGCCCCTTGCCCCCAAGTTCCCTTTTGGTCATTTTTTTATTTTTTTGTTGGTATTATTATTTCCTAAGTCATCTTCTGACAGATAACATGTACTAAAATTATTATTATTATTATTATTATTATTATTATTATTTATTTATTTTTAATTTATTTTTTTGTACAACACAATAAGCCTTCCGGTCACCCTGTTACCTTTGACCTTTTGCCCGTGACGCATGACGCAGTTTCCTCTCGCGCAGTGAGATAAGGCGGCTAACTGGAGCTGAATGTTCCAGATTACAGATCAGGTTTTGGTGAATCAAAACGTTTTGGTGAATAAAGTGGAGTAGACCTGCTGCTTGTCAGATGACGGAAAACGTTGAAGTCTCATTTCTGTTAGGTTGGGTTTTTTTCTGTTTTGTTTTTTTTTTCCTCTTCTGTTCTGTCCTGGGTTTTCTGGGAAGCTGCTACTTCCCCTCACAGCCACCAGATGTCACCACTGGGCGGAGCCCCTGGAGAAGTGTGGTGGCCAACCTGTAGACACACCTGTGTCTAATTTCCGAGAGCTGCAGAGGTGCTTCATAAGGAGCGACTAGCTGACACTCCAGTGCCTGAGTGTTTGCCTCAACTGGTAAACGTTTCCTTAGTGAAAGCCTCCTACGATTGAACTCGTTTTTTGATCACTCCTCTGTTAGGTTTCCTTGTGGTCATCCTGAGACTCCTCGAGGTGGACAAGCGTTCCCGTCTGGATTTCCCTTGTGTTTCCTCACGACGCCATTGGTGTTGCCAATCGGTTGCCCTCCCTCGTGCACTCGCCTCCCTGGTCCCTTCCCGTGGATTCCCTGCGTCTCGGCACAGGCTGGGCCTGCCGGCGCTTCATGCCTGGGAGCTAGCCATCGGGACCCCTGCTCAGATGTCAGCTCACTCCTCTCACCAGCTTACAAGGCTTACCTGCTCGCTCTCCAACGGTAACCCATTTCTCCAGCTGCCGCCACCGACAAAACCCAACTCCGCCTTCAAGTAAGCACTCTCAGAAAGACTCTCTGAATTATTTCCTGGGATCTGTCCAGTATTTCACTCCGCTTTTCTCAACAGTCCGACCGGTTTCCCTCCACTCCCAGGTTCCAGGACTGTTCCCCCTGATCCCAACCACCTTTCCCAAAATAAATATTGTTTTCATATCGCTTCTCTCAGTGTGTTCTTGCATGTGGGTAACCCGGCTAGAACCCAACATGACAGTTTCTGCTTCAGCTCGGAGTCGCGGTTTAAGAAGAGAGGTAATGAAATGCAAGAGACACTGAAAGGCCTCTGCCTTTCTCTGAAGAACTACTGAGGGGAGGAGACGGGTGAGGAAAAACTTATGGATTCAGTATTTTTATCATGCAGACATTAGGCTGTTGTGCTATTAGCTGAAAAGCTTCTTCTCTGTGTCGTTAATGTCAGTCATTCTTCAGTATTGATTATGCAATAGGGGAACCTCGCCCGTCCAAACCGATCATCTCCATAATGGACAAATGTCAGATCTTATTTCGTTTGCTGCATAATGTACATTTCATTTATTCTGGCGTTGGGTAAATGTATCTTGAAGAATAGCTCTTAAAAAGTCCAACAAGGATATTAATCAAGTAAAATAAAATTGTAATTAAAACTTTTGGAATTGTAATTTCTTTTCTAAAAACAAATTGTTTTGTTTAAACTTTTTTATTAACTCAAATTAACAAAGCTGAGAGGCTTAATATTCTGTCCTAGAATGCGGTTAGATGTGCCTTTTTTTTTGAGCATCTTCCCCTTTAGTGGTCTCTGCACGGCCCTGTCCATTTCTGACATAAACTCGGTTAAAGAGAAGGCCTTCATGTTTCTTGGTTAATTTATTACAGTTTAGCTAATTATTTGGTTAAACTGTAGCCAAACATATTTTGATTTGAATAGTGCTGAAATTTTGGAAAAGTTAACATATCTAAATACTTCAATTTAAATGATTCCAGCCAATATTTAGTGTAATTAAAATGTGAGTGTGATATAATGAAACAGATTTAAAGAGCAGGGCAAGACAGTCTCTGGGGGAGCTGTNTTTTTTTTAGGGAAACTCTTTACAAATGTATCCATCAAAGTCAGATGTGTGAAGGGTCAGATGTGTAGCATCGTTAACAGGAGGTTCAGAATCACATCAGGAGTTCAAAGGTTTGGACAAAACTGCTTTAATCAAAATGTGCTCATTTTTTACTTCTAGCCAAATGGAGCCAGATCTGCATGAACTTACATCAATATTTTTTAAAAACACAGCACTGCCTTTGGATGAGACAACACAGTTTGTCTTGGTTAAAAGCCACATAGTTTGCAGCTGTTGGAACTTTAAATGGCATTAACTGGGAACACTGGGTCTGGTACCTGGCCTTCAGCGTGTCCAGGGAGCCCTTCTGGGAGCATTTGGTGTTGGTGAGCTGGTTGTCGGGTCTGAACTCACTGCAGGTCTCTCTGTCTTCCCGTCCGTACAGAACCGACTGCACAGAGATCACTCCTGTTTCTGTTACACAGTGAGGAGACAAACGCAGCAGCAGAGATGAAAATTCACTTTGAAAACGTCACACTGAACTGGACAAACTGCAGTGTCGCATTAAAAAGCCTTCCCTTTCTTAGAAAACATTTAACAGTTTTTGGCTCTTTAGCTGGTGAAAGTTTTGTCCATTTCCAGGCACGTGCGGGTGGGGGTGGGGGGATGAGCACCTGCCCCTTTTGCCCCTTTTGCCCCTTGCCCCCAAGTTCCCTTTTGGTCATTTTTTTATTTTTTTGTTGGTATTATTATTTCCTAAGTCATCTTCTGACAGATAACATGTACTAAAATTATTATTATTATTATTATTATTATTATTATTATTTATTTATTTTTAATTTATTTTTTTGTACAACACAATAAGCCTTCCGGTCACCCTGTTACCTTTGACCTTTTGCCCGTGACGCATGACGCAGTTTCCTCTCGCGCAGTGAGATAAGGCGGCTAACTGGAGCTGAATGTTCCAGATTACAGATCAGGTTTTGGTGAATCAAAACGTTTTGGTGAATAAAGTGGAGTAGACCTGCTGCTTGTCAGATGACGGAAAACGTTGAAGTCTCATTTCTGTTAGGTTGGGTTTTTTTCTGTTTTGTTTTTTTTTTCCTCTTCTGTTCTGTCCTGGGTTTTCTGGGAAGCTGCTACTTCCCCTCACAGCCACCAGATGTCACCACTGGGCGGAGCCCCTGGAGAAGTGTGGTGGCCAACCTGTAGACACACCTGTGTCTAATTTCCGAGAGCTGCAGAGGTGCTTCATAAGGAGCGACTAGCTGACACTCCAGTGCCTGAGTGTTTGCCTCAACTGGTAAACGTTTCCTTAGTGAAAGCCTTCTACGATTGAACTCGTTTTTTGATTGCTCCTTGTGTTCTCCCCGTCAGGTTTCCTTGTGGTCATCCTGAGACTCCTCGAGGTGGACAAGCGTTCCCGTCTGGATTTCCCTTGTGTTTCCTCACGACGCCATTGGTGTTACCAATCGGTTGCACTCACCTCCCTGGTCCCTTCCCGTGGATTCCCTGCGTCTCGCCACAGGCTGGGCCTGCCGGCGCTTCATGCCCCGGGAGCTAGTTATCGGGACCCTGCTCAGATGTCAGCTCGCTCCCCTCACCAGCTACAAGGCTTACCTGCTCGCTCTCCAACGGTAACCCTTTTCTCCAGCTGCCGCCACCGACAAAACCCAACTCCGCCTTCAAGTAAGCACTCTCTGAAAGACTCTCTGAATTATTTCCTGGAATCTGTCCAGTATTTCACTCCGCTTTTCTCAACAGTCCGACGACCGGTTTCCCTCCACTCCCAGGTTCCAGGACTGTTCCCCCTCATCCCCGCCACCTTTCCCCAAATATTGTTTTCATATCGCTTCTCTTAGTGTGTTCTTGCATGTGGGTAACCCGGCTAGAACCCAACATGACAGTTTCTGCTTCAGCTCGGAGTAGCAGTTTAAGCAGAGAGGTAATGATACAACAGACACTGACAGGCCTCTGCGTCTGCTTTTCTCTGAAGAACTACTGAGGGGAGGAGACAGGTGAGGAAGAACTGTTATCTATCGATCCAGTATTTTTTATTATACAGACATTAGGGTGTTGTTGTGCTATTAGCTAGCTGCTAGCTAAAGACTTTGCTAGCAAAGCTAGATGACTGAAAAGCTTCTTCTCTGTATCGTTAATGATATCAGTTATTCTTCAGTATTGATTATGCAATAGGGGCACATCGCCCGTCCAAAACCTATCATCTCCATAATGGATAAATGTCAGATCTTCTAATTTCCTTTGCTGCATAATGTAAATTTAATTTATTCTGGCATTGGGTAAATATATCTTGAAGGAGAATAGCTCTTAAATAAAAGTCCAACAAGGATATTCATTAAGTAAAATAAAATTGTAATTAAAACTTTTGGAATTGTAATTTAAAAACAAATTGTTTTGTTTAAAAACTTTTTTTTTTATTTAACTCAAATTAACAAAGCTGAGAGGCTTTGTTAATATTCTGTCCTAGAATGTGGTTAGATGTGCCTTTTTTTTTTTTTTTTTTTTTGAGCATCTTCCCCTTTAGTGGTCTCTTCA